>NC_082598.1:27214686-27269686 GCF_030936135.1 Gavia stellata
GCGGGGATTTGTCTTTATTTACCCGCGCTCTCATGAATATGAATACGCGTTTGGGGCAGGGAGGTGCCTCGCGCCCTCTCAAACAACACCGGGCATTTAAAATACAAAATTTCCGAGTGCGTTTCCTCCGGGGGGCACCTTTTGTGCCGCGTCGCTTTCCCCGCAGCGGCACCGCGCTGCCGCCCGCACCCGGGGAAGCGGGGCCGCCGTCGGGGCTGCGGGGCCGCTCGGCACCGGCCCCCGGCGCTGGCAGCGGCGGTGCCCACCCGCGGCACCTGCCCCCGGGCCTCCCCCGCCTCCCACCCCGGGTGTCCACGGCGTGGCCGGCTCCGCGCTGCCCGCGGGGGTTGCTTTGGAGCCCCCCCCGCGGTGGGAGTTCGCCCGCTCCCCGGCTCCCCCTCCGCGGGGTTTGGGCTCCGGTTGTTCTTTCCACACGCGAGCGGCTCTGCCGAAAAAGTTGTAGCAAATGGGTAATTTGATTATTCCCACCATAGGCCAACTGCCTCAGCGGCCTTCCCCCACGCGTCTGGCTGGGGGCAGAGAAACCATCTCCAAGGAATAATCAAATCAAGGCGAAGTGTGGAAAAACCCCTTCTGATTTCCAGGCGACACAAATAGAATTAGAGCCTCCCGGTTGCTTCACCCCCCTCTTTTTTTTTTCTTTTCTTTTTTTTTTTTTTTTTTTTTTTTCCCTTCCAGAAGAGCCCTTTTGTCTCGGTCGCAAACTCCGGCCCAGCCGGGCAGCGCGGGGTGCGGAGGGTGCGCGGCGGCGGGCGGAGCTGCGGGCCCGGGTGCTGGCCTGCCGGCGGGTGCCGGAGAAGAGCACGCCGGGCGTGCAAAAGCCACTTTTCTTTCCCCTCCTTCGGCACTGAGAGGGGCCCGGTCCGCGCCCCGCGGGCCGCCGGAGGAATGCTCGGAGGCAGCGAAACAAAACAGGGAACAGCGCGCCTTTGTGCGGCCGCCGCCGGCCACGGGAAAGCGCCTCCCGCGCCCTCCGGCCCCACTCCGGCCGCGCCGCCGTTCCGCGGGCTGCACGCGGTCGCAGCCGCCCGAACAGAACACAAATCCCGGCGGGGCTTTCTCTAGCATTGCTTTATTGGGAGGGGGCCGCCGGAGCACCCCCACCGCGCCGCGGCCGCTCCCGCGCCGTGCGGGGCCCGAGCAGGACGGGGCGCGCAGCTCAGCGCGGCCGCGGGGACCGGCCCTTCACCGCCCCCGGAGCCGCAGCGGTGCGAAGCCGCGGCGGGTGACAGGGCCGGAGGGGCCGGTGACACGTGTTGGCTGTCCCCGGCCAAAGCGTGGGTGTGCGGGGACACCTCCCTGCTCCCGCTCATCCCGGGGCTACCCGCCACGGCGGGGTGAGCCCCCCTTCTTGTTTGCGGTTTCTGCTGCCCCGCTCCCAGTTGGCTGCGCAGGCTGGGCTCCGCCGGCCTGCACGGAAACAGGCGGGCCCCGGCGCTGCCTGCTCCGCCGTCCCCCGGCCGAGAGGGCCCTGCGCTCAGCGGGGCGGCCGCCCTCCCTCTCCGCGCCTCTCCGCGCCTCTCCGCGCTAGCCCGGGAAGCCAGGCGGCCGGACGCGCTTTTGGCTGGTCTGCTGCTGCGCAATCAGTTAGGATGGGGGGATTTGTTGTTGTTGCTGTAATAATAATAATAATAATAATAATAATAATAATAATAATAATAATAATAATAATAATAATAATAACAACAACAACAACAACAACAACAACAACAACAACAACAACAACAACAACGATGATGATGTCGGTGGTGATGTCCCTGTTTTTCTCTGCCCCCTTCCCCGGGCGGCCGCCAGCAGAAGGATCTGCGCTTTGCTTCCCCCCCCCGCCCCGTCCGCTGCTGCCTCGGCGGCGGCAACAACATCTGCGGGGCTGGAGGAGACGGGGCGCTTGAGCAGACGCACAGATGTAAAAGTGACATCTGCTTGTGACAAAGGAGCGGGAATTAGATTAGGCGGGGAGGCCTTTCTGCGATTAAAAAAAAAAAAAAAAGGAAAATACTAGCTGTGGCCTGTGTAAGCAGGGGAAGAGGATGTGAAAGGCAGAAATGCTCGTTGGGCAGCTGCTAGGAGAGCCGGGGCAGCACAAGGGTCCTGGGAGCTGAAATAGCCCTAAGAGAAGGCTTTGCTTTTCCCTCCAGAAGCAGAGATGTGGCCGGGTCAAAGCTTTCCGTCATTACGAGCAAAGGACAGCAGGCAGCAGGGCGCCGCTGCAACTCGGACACCGGCAGAGATGCCTTCCTGCAGCTCCTAACCACGCTCCCGGCATCGGCTAGCCAAAGAGGCCCAAATCTGGACACTTCTTTTCTTTGTTCCCTGGTGGAATAAATATAGGGAGGTTCATAAAACCAAAAACTAGAAGGCCTGGATGTTGCTTGCCTTACAAACTGTCCTATTTTCGTCCCATTAAAAACAAAAAAACAAACAAAAAACCCTACAAGACCACAGGCTTAAGTTTGTGCATGTTTGGTAAAGCAGAAACACATAGAAAAGCTGTGCTTGTCCATTCAGCTGCACCCAGGAGAGTCTTTATCTGCATCAACCTATACCGCTTAGCAAAAAAACCCCACCCCACACATTACAAATGATACAGTCTTTACCTCCTGTTTGGTAAGCAATGCTTTTCCCAGTTATATAAATATCGCTATTGAATACCATGCCTTTTTTTTAAACCCTAGCACTTTTACATCTAGGGATACTTGATGCTCTTTGCAGAGCAGCACACAGGAGAAATAGTAGGACTGACTTGTATTTCAAATTGTAGAAAAAATGCACTGTGTTGCAAAAATAGCAAGTTACAGAGTGTAACGTGCTGTGCACTGGAGCAGATTTAGCAATACCTGTTATAGGGCCTTGCCTCTAAGCTCCATGAAGTTGGTCAAAACCTGCTGAACCTTTTAAAGACTATGATTTCAGCAGAGTGTAGATTAGGCCCTTAGTGCTGAATAGCCTGCAGGGCTGCATCTTGCCTGTGCAAGCTGATCCTTAACCTAGTTACAAAGGTATGGAGTGTGAATGTGACACCTTTGTCAGTAACGGGGCTTAGGAACGAGAAGATTGGATCACAGAAATTGAGAGGCCCCTCATAAAATGCACAGAGTAAGATGGGAGGAGAGAGAGTGCAGTGAAAAGAGCTTAAAGGAGAATTAAGGAAATCCTGTTGATAGAAAAAAAATGTACTTTATGTGCTTATTATGGCCAGAAAGTGCGAGTCCATCTATCTCCTTGCAAATTCAGAAGCAGAGCGAAACACATTGATGACTCTTACATAAGAATCTCTGTCATAGATGATTGCAGATACATATTCATGTTGTTTAATGAAGAGCATGCTTATGAGTTCAAGAAGCTCAAGGTTTTGGTATTTGCTGGTGTTTTGGTATTCGCATCATAAGGTGATGATCTGGTTACAAACTCCAGCTCTGTGATGGCCTTGAAACTGCTGGTACCAGATGAGATTTGCCAAGGAAAGGATCCTTCTGTATGTGCCCTGCTTCTTCTGTTCTTTCTCTAAGCAATCATCATCGGCCACTATCAGACCTATGGCCTGACCCAATTATGGCAATTTTATGTTTCTATGCCTGTTTGTGTCAATGAATCCAATGAGGTTGAATGAGGCAGTAAGAAAGATGGAAAGGTATGTTCTTCCCACAGTGAAGGATAACGATGTCTAAGTCAAGAGGTCATAGGAAAGTTAAAAAGGCCTCTTTTCTCAGAATAAGTAGCCAGTGACAGGGAGGCAGGGCTTGGCAATCCTGAATTCCTGCCTGTAAGGATGCACTGTGCCTTCAGGCAAGGTACTTCCAGCTCCTGCACAAGGCTAGCAGAAGGAAATAGTGTCAAGCTGTTTAATCAAAGGTCTCCATGTTGGCTCTGCTGAGGTATGCAGCAGCTCCCACATAAAACTGTAACGTGCCCTGCTCTGCTCACAGGAGCAACAGGTCAGAGCAATGCTGCCTGCCTTAGAGGCTGATGGTAATTAGTCAGTCTTAAATGATGAGCAAGAAAACACCTAGTCAAATGAGACGGGACCTTTTCCTTAGTGATTCCAACACAGAGTTTGCTCAGGTTTAAAGTCAGAGTTCCACTCCCACTAACAGTCCCTGGGTACGTATCAGCTGTTGTTACTATGGCCACAGCTAGATCACTGCTCTTGGCTGGGATGTCATCACCGCAGTTCCAGCCCTGGTTAGATTGCTCTGTGGCTCCTCTGCTTGTTTGGATTGTATCAGTTATATTATTTCTGTAAGACAACTTAGGAAATCTTGGCTGTGTTTGCTCTGCTTTCTTTTTAGTAGCACTCCAGTTTGCAAATGATTCCTCATGGATGGTTCCAGACCTCTATGCAAAAGCAACATAATACTGGCAGCCAGTCATTTTTAGCCTCCCCGTAAAAATTATTCCAATCAATCAATCAATCAAATTGCTGCCAGTCAGCCCAAAGTGCTAACCTGGAAAGTACAATAATGCCTTCCTGCTAATCAACAGTCTTTTCTTTTTATTGCAATCAAAATGAGTTCACAGGCTCCTTCATTGAAACTCAAGTTATATAAGGTCCATCTTTTGCTAAGGGAATGCAAGAAGAGTGTTGGTGGGACACTTGGCCTTCAATAGTCAAATCTATACCTCCTCTATTAGGATTTCAGAAAAGGGGGTGAAAATACCTAGTGTTGGTTGAAGAAGGAAGGCAATGTAGAAGGTTCCGTTTTTTGGAGACAACAGGAGGCAGAGCTGAACTTGAATGAAAAGCAGATGTAAGACGTAAACTACATCTTTTTTATGCTGACCACATATCTTCCTTAAGCTGATTATGCTTGATGTGAAGGGGCCTTAAATTAAGGGTAAATTATCTGTTTACATTAATAGAGAATATGAATGGGTAATAGCTTCAGATGAGAACAAGACTGCAGTTTTTACTAAAACCTTTTATGTAATCCCTGCTTGAATCTCTCTTGGAAAATGTGGGTTTATGTGTGTACTCTGGGACCTTGTGCTGTGCCATTAACTAAAATAATTGCCTATATCCAGACAGGCGCTGAAAGGATTGGCACTGGGTCAGTTCTTAAAAGTTTATTCGCAATCTGTAAGAAGATTTTTTTTCTGATGCATTTATAGGCATTATTCTAGTTAAGACTCATGTAAATAGCACATTAATTGAGTTTTCCGATTCTGTAATTGTATACTGAAATATGCTGATATCTTCAAAAGTAACAAAAGTGATGTGTGAAAGTAAGTAGATGGTAGGCCATACGCTAATACACATTGTGTTTATACACAGTCTATCTGGAACACCAAACAGGAGATGATAGGGCTCTAACAAACTCGCAATGTAATTTAAATGACTTTGGATCAACCATAAGAGTTTGTCCCTTGCTGAGTAGACTCTGGAGTCGCAATGAAGTTTTTACCTAGTAATCGTGGTGGGGAGAGATGCTGTTCCTATGTAATGTAAACTCATCGCAGTTACTCTTGCTTTTATTACTTCCAATATTACAGGTTTGGTTTAGAAGGCCACTGGGGCTGGAAGGAAGTTTTGAAGCCTGATGAGCCTGAAGATCTCGGGGGTTTATTTTCCTGCAGTGTGGACTCCATCCAAAAGTATACAGGAAAATGGTGCCTAAAGTTGAAGGTGAATGTTGTGACCATATTGACCCGTCCCATGCAGGGACTGGATTCCTCCACCCTTACTTCAGCTTCTCAGTAGTCTTCAAAATGAACTACAACTTCATTTGGGCAAGAAGGGTCACAGCTCTGTCATACATAATGAAAGGTGGAAAAGCCTTCAGCAGTAACCCTGTGATCCAGAAGCAGTGATGGCTCTGGCTGGATTTTGAGGTTGTGAACCATTTCCAGGTCTTGGCAGATGATGGGAACCCACCTGAGGCAAGTGACAACCTCTACCTGTTCCTTGGGTCCCTTGGCTTCTGTGAGGAAACTGGGATGTCTTGTTTTGGGATGAATCTGATGAATCCACTTTTGGCTAGTTTTTGCTCAGGCCACGTAGATAGTCAGGTGAGATAAAAGCAATTGCATTCTACATGCTGATTTCAGTGACACTGAAGTGACTGAGTACCATCAGCACGTAGCACATAGCACTCTTCCCAGACACACCGCATTCTCCCCTTCAGGCTTTCCATGGCAGTGAGATCCAAGCCTGCTCCAAGTAAATCGATGGAGATGTTGCTGTTGTCTTTAGCAGAAACTGAGTTGGCTCTGTGGGTACATGTGTGTGTACAGATGGGGAAGGGGATGTCCATATGGATATCTGGAGCAAAGGTGGGTAATTATCCCTGACCACTGGGTAGATTTCAAGTTGGTAACCACCAGAAAAAAACAACATAATGGTGTTGACTGAAACTCTTGGGTAACATTGAAAACAGGGATTTAATAGGAAGAAATACATCAGCAGTGTTGAGAAGATTAAAGGCTATTTGAGGATCATCCTGTATGCCTGTCTAGTGGGAGGGAAGAAATGGGGGTGTGGGACCCATATGATTTTGGCATCTGTATGCAAAACTCATCCAAGCAAAAAATGTTTTATAATAAACTATATTATTTACATAATTCAGAGAGGGTCGGTAGAAGGCTGTTATTCCAGCAGTCTTTATGTCAGGTCCTGAACAACCACGTTGAGGATGGGAATGAGATTTTGAGGTACTCTTGCTCCTAAATGGCATAACCACTTTTGCTACCAGTGCTTGGTGCTTAGGATACTGAATATGGCTCTAGAATACAAACAGTATCATAAAGACGCCACTACATCAAAGAAATAAAGGAAAGAGATCTGGGAAAGCAGTCAGAATAAAAATCTGAGTCTACCAGTAAAATCTAAATTCAAGTTTTGGGACAGGGTGATCTACATTTTCACCAACAGCTTTTCACACAAAACAGCTGAATCCAGTTTTACTAGTGAAAATAGTTGGATATTGGTATGTATGTATTTCACTCAGAAAATCCCACATGTCAACAGATCACAGAAAAGTCATATTAGTATTGATGTGAAATCAAATGGTCATGCTTGGATCAATACCTTATAATAGTATTATGATGTTTTGGGAATATGAAATGCAAATTAGCAGTGATTGAAATAGCATTTTCATCTTACATTTTAAATAATGTATATTCTGCATTTTGCACATCATTACATCATATGCATACACCCCCCTACATACCTACAAAGGCATATAATGTATATCTAATATGTATCATGACCGATGAATTGTGCCATTGGGCAGCTGTGATTTGCCTGTAAGACTGTGAAAATTGTAGAGAAAATGATGGGGCCAAGAGGAATTTGCTTGAAGAAAGCCTTGTTAACTACTGAATGAAGGTCTTTGTATTTGACCCAATGAGAAAATTTGGCAAGATAAAGTAATTATAATCCTGGGATGAGCAAAATTTTTTGTTTCCCCTCATTTTATATAATATGCAGCCTTTATATTACATTGAGATACAAAACATATCTCTCAGGATTACTTCTGTATTTATGCCAACCCAAAAAATAATTTAATCATAATGACAAAGTAGTCTTTTAAACTCCTAATTATTTGCAATTTTGATGCTTTCCTTCTTATTTGTTATTCTAATTTAAAATTGCTATTGAATACAGAATTGCGGGCCAATGTGTTAGAAAGTATTTTAACTTAGAATTATCCTTTGGTCTTAATGATTACAGAATATTTTGCCATCAAGATAATTGCTTCATATTTGAATGCGATATTACTTATGTATTTCATATTATTCAGTGTGCCGAACTTTTGCACTAGGGACGTTTATACTGGGCACAAAGCTACCTTGTATTGCTTCTACACAGTGAGCCCAGTGACGAATAGGAAGAACTATCTTCCACTATGACATATCTTTTTCAGTGCTTTAGCAGGATGACAGAAGAAGGTGCAAGAAGACTCCTGGGTGGTGTTCGGAGCCAAGGTGCTCAACAGTAAGAGTCTGCACCTTTTAGCTGTTGAGAACTATGCTGTTGGTGAAATGGGAAAAGAGATGGCAAAAGTCATTCTGGAGAAAAAGTTAAGACAGAAGACATGTACGCAGGAGAGAGCCGTGTGCTCAAACATCTCCTGGAAAACATGTATGCAGAGAGAAAGAAACAAGGAGGCAGCAGAGGATGGAACAAAGAACATGTTGCTAAAGGGATGAAAACCGATGGAAGACGTGATACCTGATGAGGCCACCCTGCATTCAAAACTGGTCTGAGGAGGCAGCATTTGTGGAAAAACAAATTCTCTCTCATATGAGAGCTTAAAACCCAAATGCTCCCTTCTCTCTGTAGATGCTGAAGAAGCTGGGGTATTTGCTACAGAAATGGGATGTCGTGCTGAAGTTCATGGTGAGGATGTCCATACTTCTCATGGTGTGAACTATAAGCTGATTTCTCCTTTCCACTATAGAAATAGCTGCAATTTGATAAATGCATTTTAGGTATACATGTGATATCCATCTCAGTTACACATTTAAGGCATATTCCTGCATTGACAGAGCATCATCTGCATCTTCTAGAGATCTCCAGCATGTCTCTGGATTGTCACTTACACTTGCAATATCTCCTTCCTCCCTGTTCTTTGAGGGCTGTGAGGGAGCAATCAAAGTCTCACACAAGAAGTTATTTAGTCCAAACCCACCTTTCTGAAGCACCATCGGGAAAAAATGCTGTCATTCTCTGCCATTCTTCTGATTACTGTAGTGTGTTGTACCCGGCCATCGTGTAGACCACAAATGATCTTTTTCTTTCTTTTCATACTTCTACTCAACTGTGCACTACCGGGCACAATTGAGAATCATGTTTGAAAGTATATAGCTACATATAAAAGGGTCTTTTATGTTTTCTATAAAAGAGACTCCATAAGAATAAATCGCACTGCATTGTGTTTACATCTTATCAGCTGCTTCTGACTTTATGTTGTAATAATGGAACTTTTATAATGCAAATAAATACACGTAAGGGCCACAGAAAATCAACAGCTAGATATTTTAACATCCTGTTTAATATGAACAAAAATATTTAAGAAAGGTTATGTACCTTTGCCCAAGGGCTATTTTTTAAAGCAGGATAAAAATTACTTGTTTTGTTTGCATGCAAGTCAAGTGACTTGGTTAGCTGTTTAAGAGTTAACCACATGAAACATTTTGCTTTCCAAAACTGAGATCTTTTTTCCTAGCCTTAAAATAAACCCCGTTTCAAGCTATTTTTCCTAGTAACTGGGCAGAAATGTGGGCTGAAAGTTTCAAACAAACATAAATTTTAATATGTCTATGTCTAATAAATAGACAAGTACCACTAAGCTCTGACCAAATCTTAGGGTTTAACAAACCTGTGCATTTTTGAATGGCAAAGCAGAGATCTTCAGAAAACTGCTAAGTCAGATGCTGCTGGAGAAGGGCTGTGATTTCTTGGATGCATCAATGTACTCTTAGGTAAGAAAGCACACAAAATGAATTGTTTTAATTTAATTTGTGTTTCTTCAAGAATGACACAACCTATCTAAGCATCCATTTACTTTCATTGCCTTCCATGTAATAAGCTCTTGTGACTTTGCACATCCTCAGATTTAAAGGCATGTGAGAGAAAACCTTTTGAAATCTCAGTACTGGAAATCATGCTCTCTCAGACATGTGCTGCCCTGCTCCAGTTAGAAGGCAGAATTATTTTTGAGACAGATCAAGAAGGAGCCATAACTACACTTGTGTCTATGGCCAAAGTGGAACCACTCTGGTCTGACTATTTCTGATCTAAACTGGGTAATCTCTGTCCCCAAGGGACAGCATGCTTTGTCCCCACTTTTGCAGACCTTGCATATAGACTTCTATAGGAATTGCATGGACAGGAGCTCTAAAATGGGGTTCTTTTCTCTGGTGACATGATTTCCCTCTCTATGACATTGCTATAAGCCAAAAAAAATGTAATGAATCCTCAAGGGTGATAATACAGACAAGATATTTCACCATTGCTGACAACTGCTGGAAAGCTGTGACTCAATACTACTTTGCCCATGAGCTACGAAATGGCTATTTCCATAATATCATTTCACTAACTGGTCCTCCTATAAGTTACTACAATGACAATGAATCCCTATAACCCAGGGATAGCCAGTAATGAAGAATAAATAGCTTTCTGATAGAGGGACAGACTGGGGTTACTTACTGCAGCTTCAACGGTTGGAACTGGGCATCATTGATAATACTGCCTAAATGTAATTACTTTGGTTTGTGACACACAGTATCCCCCTTGTCTTAGCCTAATTGTTTTGACTTGCTATTGTGGGGTGAATAGTTTGTGCCTGGAAAGGAAAGGAAGGTGATTTTGAAGTTATAAAAGAACATGAATTAGTTTTCTGTTATTTATAGCAGAATATAAATATAGCAGACCATATAGCATCTTTCTGTTATTTGAAGCATTCATGACATAATCACTGTATTCCCTGGGCTTACTTTCAAAGAAGATTGTCCAACCATTGCACTAAATAATCTAATAGCTGAGCCAGAAAAGAAGTCCATTGTTATTTATGTTAGAAGATGAGTGTGATCATGTGTAGTTTTAAACCATGAACTCCTAACCATGCTGTGAAGCCATGAGAACAGAAAGCCTAGACTAGTTCATAAAAGCTATTTGACACGCAGCAGAGGAAAGCAACCAGTGTGTTCCGCATTAACTATGGAAGGAAGTAATTATATCCAACAAGAAACAGAAAATAGTGTTATGAATCTATGTGAAGAATTAATTTACCCCAACAGACGTTTTTTCTTAAATATTTTTCATACTTTTATTCTAAACTGGGACACTATGGGTTTTAGGTAAATAAATGTATTTTACTTCATTTTCTCTTTTCTTTTACTAGACTAATTTTATTTTCAGAAAGAGATATGTCAAATTTCTCTTATGTTAGTTTTAACATCAGGATATCATCTGAGGATTTATGTAAGAGATTAATTTATGAAAAGGTGGTGTCTATTTCCATTTTAAATTCTCCTTACTTACTGTTGTTGTCATCATTGTTATCATTATCATGGCATCTGTAAGGCTGCAGAATGTGACATTTTAAAGATATGTTTGCTAGTGGCTTTTTCAATTTCTGTTTAACTAAAATGTTTCCTACTTTGTTCAACTACCCTTACAATTTACATTAGACAACACTCCATCAATAAAACCATCAAAATGATCTACTACATTGTGGACAAAAGTTATTGTGTCAAGTTGACACTAATCAGTTAATTCCAGTAAACCTTCAGATAAACAAAAGCTTGTTGTCTATTACTGATGTGTGTGATTAGCCCCCTGTATGTCCTATAGCTATGCACATCTATAGAGATGTATCTGGCAGACACTTGGCCTGAGGGCTCTATATGTAAACCAGGACAGGATCTATAGTTAATGATGTTGACCCTGACTCCCTCAACAGAGATTGGATTCAGTCCTCATAATATCCCAACAGCTGATATGTATACTGTGCTAATAATATTATCAATTACTTATGCTACTCTGATTCCCGGTGTTTAAAGCTGATAAAAGGTTCTTTCACGTTTCTTTTTTCTACATCCCTGCTATCCTACTGATCCTGTGTTAGTTGGATATTTTTCATTCTGAAGCCCATTTAGTTCATAACTGTAGCTGAAGTTGTGGGTAATATTTGAAGCTAGGATGACCCATGTCCTACCTTCTGGGTAACATGGTAATTTTTCATTTTGTTTTTCCCTTTCACATTTCCTCTCTTCCAGAAAAGATGGACAGAGTATTTATCTATAGCTTCTGTGACTTTAGTCTAGAAGGTCTGTAGAAGCAGCTAGTGATCTGAGAGGTCTCTAGGTGTATGTGTTCAACTGGAGAAGCTTCAAGACTCTGGCATTTTCTGAAAGTCAGACCTGTGTGCCATTAGTCTCAACTGGGGCAGTCAAAAATCCACGGTCTGAAGTCTGGAGCTACTCCTGGAAGCTTAGCCATAATAATGCAGATGGGGGTCCTTCTGACCATCTCCGTCACTGCAGAGCACTTCTGCCTTGCCCAGCATATCGAATGGGTAGTGAAGGTCTGTGTATAGTGAAGATCAGAGATTTTGGCCATGTTTAAGCCTATGTTATGGGCAACTCCCTGACTATACTATTAACAGCATGATGTTGCTCTTAAGATAATAATAATAAAAATAAAATAGTATTAGTAATAATAGAAATTCTTTAATTTTTTTGTGCTAGAGCAAGCAAGGTAAGCACATGGGGCTTTACTCTCTACTGTGGATTTTGTACACTGCGTGTGTGCGCAGGAAAGCCTGTAAATTGTGCCTTCTCTGGGGCAGGGACCTACCCTTTTCCATGCTTGCAAAGCGTTAAGTACGTACGATGCGTTTACACAGAGAGCAGATAATTACAGCATGAAGGAAGGCTTTATGCCTTGGCTAAGCCTTTCTCTGTCCTGCTCTGCTTGCACATACAGAAGCCAGTCATCCGGCCTTCAGTCCCCGTGATGTGCCCTGCTCAGCACAGGGTGGGAGCTGTGAGCAGCCCAGCTCTTCCTCTGAGCAGCCGGATAGCAAGGCTGAGCTGCGCTTCCATGCACTGAGCAGCTCTGGTTGAAATGATGACAGGGACCACTGTTAAAAATTAAATTCTGCCTTATTTTTTGTGCAGTTCTTGTGAGTCACATTTGCGAATAGTAGCGAGAGATTTAATGATCGCATATTTTTTATCTTATTTCACTTCGGTCGATGCCAATTTTTTTCTGTTACTGTCGACTTAGAGCTCAAAGTAATTTAGTAATTGATTCTAAGCACGGCAGCTCGCCAATGGCAGTTCTCCATTCAGGGGAATATCTTTGCTAATTTTATCCATCAGAATGAGATTACCATGCTAATCTCTCCCAGCCCTAGTACCTTGGTCAGTTGGGACACACTGATGCAAATGATGTTATTAAACACAAACCCTTCACCCAAGACAGGAGAAAAATGAAAGCAGGAGAGATGAGCAAATCAGAATCTGTTACAAGGATTTCTGAGGCTGAGCTGGCATTGTCTGCCTGTGTCCTCTTCATCACCCCCGAGCTCTCACACATCCGGCACTCCTATTTTTGAAACAATCTACAGTTACTTCCTTGTTTATATCCGACTTTTTTCTCCTCAGAAAGATTTGGCTACCTTTACGGATTCTTAGCTTGTAAGGTGTAGCAGCCACGGCTGTTATAAGAGAAGCTTTGCTCTCTGCAACAGTCTATTTGCAGCCTGTATCTACTAGTAAGTCTATCAGCATTTCAAATCTCTTTTCTCTTAGGTTAGAAAGGATGCACTGCATGTGGCTGCTCTGAGTGACAGTGCTGTAATCCCCTTTATCTTCATCATGGGTGCTTTTGAGAGGACCCCTCTGTTCTTGGCCATTCAGGAGAAAAGAAGCCTTCAGTTAAGGTTTTTCATCTGCTGCTTTTTCTGCTACGGAGCCCTGTTTTGGACTATGTCCATCAGTTTGGTAACTCCGTCTTGTAAAGGATGGAGATCTCTGGCACGAGTCCTGCAAAGCACTAAAGCATATGCTTAACTCGCAGGGGCCACGCAGAGCTCCGGCTGTAGCTCCCTCCACTCGGCATAATGGGATCTGCTGATAACTGGGCCTCATCTAGCTCTGCCTGATTTCAGACCCACTTTCAATCAATAAGAAGCCTTTTAAAATCAGGCCAAATTTGACCCTGAAAAGCAGTTTTGGCCCATCTGTAATTTAGATCAGTTCCATCAAAAGTGCAGACTGTTTGGCAGATACTGCTGAAAAAATAGTGTAGAAAGACCGACATCTATTTCGACAACGCATTTCACTAATTCTTGGTGTTCGTGATATATTAATAATTATTTGTTGTTTTTCTTTAGGAAAGAAAACAGAACATTTCTCCAAGTCATGACTCATACAATCCAGAAACTACAAGAATCTCATTTGTTCTTTTGAAGCTCCCGAACTTTGTGCTTAGGTAATTAAAAAGCAAAATTTCAGAACTTCTCTCTTGCCCTAACACATCATCTCATTACAAGAACCACTATGAATGACAGAAAGTAATTTGTTTAATTGCATTAACATTTTTGTTTTAAAACCACAGCAGAACCATGCATAATATGTTAATTTGTTTTCTGCCATTTATTTTATTTAATTCTATTTTCTTTTTAGTTTGTTTAATTTATTTTCTTTTTCTTTTGGAATCAGCTTTAAAACAAAGTCAAAAATTAAGGTATGCTTTCAGAAGATCAAAAAATAGAAGTTATACATAGCTGCATGAGAGATTAAACTAGTCTAAATAAATGTACTGAATTTATTTTCTGGCTTGTATTTGAACAGAAAAAGGAAAGACATATCAAAATACTCATTTCAAAGGTTAAAAATGCAAACGATGATTGCTTCCAGAAGAGCTACACTCCCAAGAGTGATTATCTGAAAGTTTAAATTCTCAAGGGCAAATTAGGAGAAGCACTCGTGGGCAGTGTATGTCACCGTCTACTTTTATCAAGTCAATATTTTTGATAGACATATATATTGTGTTGGCAGTTTAGAGAGTTCACCAAACACCCCAGTTCTTGAGAAAAGCTCAGATCTGGAAATTTACTTAGAATCGCGGCTTTCGGTGCAGCAGAGCCAGAGGTCGGGAGCGCTGTGACACAGCCGCCCCGGGGGCCAGGTGCTGCTCCCCGCGCTCCTCCCTGTGCTGTTGGGACGGCATCCTGAGCATCACTGCACGGCAATGTCAGTGGGAAGGTGAGCGAGAGGTGCTCTGCCTGTCACTGAAACACTCCTCTTCCTCACGAGCCCCACGGAGAGAGCATTGTTTGTAGACAAACATTGTCCAATGTGTGACTTAATTCTTACTACCTTGTTATTTATGGGTCATCATTAAATCTTTTTTGACGTTAAAGATATTCTCTCCTAAAAAATATGGTGCTGTTTCAAATACTTGATAGGTATTTCTGGACTGAGTACCTTAGGAGAGAAAATACAGAATGTTTTGCAAAGAGTGAGAGCGCTCACTTCAGGATGTCTTCTCAGTTCATTGATGCTGCAGAATTGAAATAAATACCTGCTTATTCAGCTAACTGATGTAGTCCTTCCTGTACTTGTAAACTAGGTACACAGCACTCTCCTCCTACTTTAGGAAGCTATAAGAAGTGGTATAGAAAAATAGCTGGGCTATGCTTTTCTGAGTCGGCAGAAGATATGGTTGTTCACAGTCAGAACAAGGGCAAGTTTCAAGGCTACCGTACAGCAAACGGACGCAGGTATTTCCCAAATGGAAAACAGCTAAGCTGCTTTTACCAAAGTGGTAGTGTTTGGCGCGTAAGGTGTCATGCTCTCAGATGTGGTTACTTGCACAGCCATGCCTGCGGCTACACACCCAGCATCTTGCTCCTTGCAATGGGACTTTCACGGACCACGCCAGTGAATGGGACCTGGCACTATCTGGGCTGCGAGCATGAACGCAGCCTGAGGGTCCATCTAGAGTTTCCTCACCTCCCCGCCTCGGACGAGGTCGGCTGCTTCCTGAGGAATGGCAGTATCGGAATCTCTCCAACCACCTCGAGTGGCAGGTAGACAGCATTAGGGAAGAGAATGAGGAGTTTATTCTGCCATGGTAGGCACCAGGATATTTGGTTGACACATTGGAAAACAGTGGCTGAAACAACCCAGGTTGTTCACAAAGTCCACCTGGAAGTCAGAGCAGGTGCTGGCTGCTGTATGATTTCCCACCTGGGTGTCACTCGGCCATAGGAGCTGGGGGTCCCTGCTGGGAGGCTCCCCCAACACTGTCGACCTCAGCCCCTTCCCTTTGCTCATGATCCTCACTCGTGTACTATTGCGTTTTCTTTGAGGGCAACTGGTCCTCAAAGCAGACTCCAGGGTTTTGCTGGTCTTTTTCCTCCTGTTCTCATCTCCAAGGAGCATCATTGTACATGGTCACATGTCTGTAAAAGTGCTCTCCCTTATCAAGAAGCCTGATTTTTCCTGATGGCGGATTCTTAAAGCAAATGCAGTGAAAACACATCTCCCCATTCTGCCCTGTAGCTCAGGTTGGGCTTCACTCTTCCTCCATACCCTTTAATGGGCTACCTGTGTTCAGCTTCAGACAAGTCTCTTGCTTACTGTGTCTAATATGTATTTGCTTATGATGCCAAGTTATTGTATGTAGCAAGAAGCAAGAGTTATACAGGTGTGATATAAACTGGACAGGTTTCAGTTAATCCTTGGCACTGCATAGAGAGCCCACATGCATGTAAATATGTCAGGGGAAGATACAAAAACAAACTATGCCTGACTTTGCATCATCTGAAAAATTGGTCTGCAGAGGATCCTGCTGCTTCCAGTCTCCTATTCTGCTACATAAAAACCTACAGAGGACTGAACCCAAAATCTAGTGGGGGGTTGTTACTGCCGTACCATTGATTTGTCTGTAGCAAGATGAAAGGAACAGCAGAAGGGAGGAAAGATTTTTTTCATGTGTCAATAAAAGAAGAGTATTAAAATTGCTGCTGCACAGAAGAAAAACTATTGCTGAAACAGGGACAATACTGATATCTGTTGCAGAGGCTGACAGACAGGGATGCCAGTAGGTAGGGGTTTGGTGTGGGACTCAGGAGATGGGGCTCTGCCTGCCGCTTGACCACTCCTCTCCCTCTTTGTACTTGTGTCCCCTCCTGTCGTGTCCAGCGGGGTCTCCAGGCACGAGGTGACGCAGAGTTATACGGGGACAGTCTTCTGGCAAAGGGGTCCTGGCGTAGTGCAGCTTGCAACAGAGCTCCGGTGGAGGCTTGTCTGCTGTTCTCACCGCAAGAGCTGTAACGTGTTGCCACTGCTTAATCCAACATTATTTCCCACACAGGGCAAGTGATAAACAGAAAAAACCCCTGCAGTAGCAGCCTCTGATTTTCTCTCCCCCACTGGAGGAGGGACATGGAAGAACACTTGTGCCCATGGAAATACGGCCGTCAATTTTCTACACCGCATGAGCATAGCTGCACTTGAGGCTTGCCTTGAAACTCTGTGCGCATTCATTGATAACCCATTACGAAATTCAAGAGACATAATGCAATTGTGTCTAGGAAGATTTACTTGTTAAAAGGAAAACAACTTTCACATAAATAATTTACTACAACAGAAAAATAATCCTCTGTGCTATCATCCTTGCATTGAAACTAATCGAAGGGAGTTATTTTTAAATTGCTTGGAAGTGTACTGCTCTCATTTCATTGTCAATAAATACGCTCCGTTTCAGCACAGCGCTTCCCTAAATGCATCTGAATTTTCAAGGGGGAGAGGAATTGATCAGAATTTTTTAAAAAATACAGAAAGAAAAAAGTTCCTACAGGAAATTTGTATGCTGGAAAATTCACAACTCCTTTAATAACCTGAAAATGGGGCTTGGTTCCTGTATTGATTCAGGTCTGGCGTCTGCTTTGCCACTGAAGTTTTGCCATTAGTCTCAGTGGGAACAGACCTTTAATCCTCTGCTGGAATGGATCTGTCTAAATCCTGAAAAAATAGCAGAATTTTATGTCAATAAGCAGCACTCAGAATTTTAACAGATGCGTGAAAGGCTTTGTTTGACTTCTTTACCTGACTGCCACAGAAAGATACAATAACAACTACTCAGGTGGTTTCTTTCTTCTCTCTTATTTTCTTTTTTTTTTTTTTTCTTTTCACCAATTTCACCAGCTCTACCAGCAGGAGCTGCAAGGACTGCTAACAACACTTGCATTTTTAAATATCCCTTTCCCTTGTATGTATGTCAAATCAAGTAAGAGTACCTGCACTTTCGGTTAATCTAGGCAATAGTTTCCAGGCAAATATTGTGTCTCTCCAGGACAATTCTCTTTCCGATTTTCCTTCCTGCCCCACTTCCAGGTCCTTACACTATTCCGGCTCTCTGCACAGACGTGTTTTCACCTATGGAGGCTGCAACTGCTCGAAAAAAGGCAGAATCAGCTTTTAGAAATGCAGGTGGGAGCAGTTCTGAGCTTGGGAGGATAGTAGGGTGTCTGGCCACCCATCACCACCACCAAACTCCCTGTGTCAAATCCCGGCTGGGCCACTCAGCAACCCCTGTCCTGCCTTGGCATTTTAGTTCGTCAGTGGGGTTTGGGATGAGACAAGCATGGATTTGGTTTGTGCCTACACTGAACAGCCTTCAAGTGCAGGGGCTGGTGTTACAGAGGCCAGAAATACAAGCTAAAAGTATCCATGTGTGACACTAAGATGAAGTCTATACAGATGTGTTCTTAGAATTAGAAGCTAGAAATAATTACAATTTTTGTTTAAATAAAAGTTCTGGGTAGAAAAATGGCCTTTCTGTACAAGGTCAAGTCTTCTTTATTGTTTTTCTCCGGTGTTTTTAATAAAAGGTGTAAAGTGAACAGTTTTGGTTTCCAAAAACTGACATTTTTCATTAGAAGGAGAGTTTGTGGGTGAGTATTTTGATTGAAAAGTCACTTTTTAATGGCAACAGTTTGCTTTATTGGAAAATGCTCCCAGAAAATGCTTACCATTAGCTTGAAATATCTCTGAAAGACTGATTTGGTTTTATTTAGTAGGTGTTTAGTTCCAAGGATTCAGCAATAAGTGCTTGTCCTAGCATAAACATTTTTGGGAGATTCATGCATATTCAGTGGCAGTAAAAGGGCACTAAACACAGGTTTGTGTAGGGACTGTGGGATATTAGATGTGTCAGCATAAGAAGCATTCTTGCCTCTTCTTTTTATTCTCTCCTACTCTTTATATAAGCCCTCCAGGAGGTCTTTTATATAGCTGTGTTTTCCCTGAGCGTGGTTTAACCATCATGGGATATACTTGAACTGGCATAACTGTTAAATATAGACAGACTAATTCAGTTTCAGTCAAAGTCCCAGAAAGACACCAGAGAAAACGTGTCATCTCATGTGCTACCTGACTGTCACTGCTGCAGAAGAAGTCACCTTCAAGAAGTCATCTCACTGTCTCTTACTGTCCCGTTGTGTCATGGCTTGGATCTCCACGCTGTTAAAAACCAACTTGTTAATTTCCATGCACAATCTAATAAATGCAAAGGAGTCAGTGTGGAACAGTCTCATTCACAGCTGGTTATTTTGTGTTTCTGTAATTAGCGTAGCACACGCAATTACAGCTGTCGGTACTCTTCGGCTGAACCTACCTAACAACTCACTTGCTCTGACAGGGCAAGATCCTGCTCCATTTTCTCCCAGCTCACCCCTCCCTCTGCCCCATGCCCCACCACCAGCTCTTCCCTTTTCTTCAAACACCCACCTCGTGCTCGGTAGATCCTGTGCTGAGCCAATTCAACTCACTAACCTGGCAAAAAGCTATCCACTTTCTTTGCTAGGTTATTTTTCCGCCAAGGTAGTGCATTGAATTGGCTTGGCACCGGGTCCTGTGAATGCCAGAGGTGGCACAAGGGGAAGGGGATTATGTAGTCAGCATTGGGGTGAGCTGCAGCAAGGAGAGAAGTTGGACTCCCTGTCTTGGGTCAGGAAGCCACTAGATTGGGTAAAACTGCAGGTGTGATTTCCCCCTGTGTCAGCAAGTAACCCTGCTGTCCTCAGTAGGAGCATTCCCAGGACCAAGTAGCTTGGACTGTGTCTCAGGGCTGACAGACTGCTCTCTGAGGTGTGATGTCTGACTGAAGCTTTTTCTGGTGTTAGTCATTGGCAAGGTCTTTCTGTTGACATGGACCTTTCGGTGTGAATTCAAGCTCTAGCCTGTTGATCAGCGAGGGCGATAATTTAGGCTTCTCTACTTGGCTGTCTATTTTCATGCAATGTGTGGAAACACAATTATTTTTGAGCCTGTTACTGATGAAATTTGGTTGAAATCAACCAAGGGGCTTAGAAGTTATTACAGAAAGGACAAAGAAGAACCCACACGGACACACAAGGAGCATGATTGTGATGAGCTTCATTTCCTTAGGAAGCCAGGCAAAAAATTACTCTTCCACAGGGTCTAATTTTGTATGGACAGAAATACCAGAACACTAATGCATAAAAATTACAAATAACATCAAGGCTGTGCTGACAGGCGGAAGAAATTCCAGCATGCTATTCCAGACTGTTCCCCCTCAAAGTTATCCGTCCTCCTCAGCATGCATAAGAACAGTATTATGAGCATGTGCATGAGCTGTCAGGGCAAAACATCTGGCGTAAGGCAACCAGTTTGTCTTCCACAGCTGCCGCAATCTGTTTCTAAAACTGTCTTAACAACCCCATGAAGAATCAGCCCAGTGTATGGGTGATCTTCTAATGCCACAAAGATATTGTAATGCAAGCCAGGGATCCTAGCACTGTGCAGGACTGCAGGGCTTTCCTCTCCATAGGTACCTTTGACCTATGCTTTCCGCAAAATATGGCCACTTGTGTGAAACAAAGTTTGCTGTAGAAATTCTGCTGAAATAAAAACACATTGGATGTTCTAAAAAATTATCACCTTGTAGCATTTTGAGTTATTTTTTACTTAATCTGTGTAGGTGTGAATCTAGTGATGACAGCACTGGCTACCAATGGCCAGCAGGACTTGCTGCCGGCCCTGGCTCCTGATTACCCACCGCACGCCGGCAGTCGTGGATAACGCTTGCACCTTTATTCAGGCTGCACACAATAGATGCATTGTAGCTGTTGGCGTCAGGCAGGAGCCTCTTCCCAGCTACCGCAGAGTTCTCTGGCTCTCTTACAAGGAAATTTGATTTTTCAGAGCACCCAGGTCCAGGCATGGTTCCTAGTTTTTCAGGGCAGGCTCGTGTTTAGCGGACAAGTGGTAGGACTGCACCACAGGCTTCCAGAAGCTGCCTGTAGGGCTGGTCCCATTACGTCCATGGACCCCTCCGTTCACCTGGACCTTGCCCACCTCTAACATGTGTCCATCACATAAAAACTGGTTTCCTTACATTTTCATTTCTTGGCAGACACAGGCTCCTCACAGTCTCCTTTGTAGTAACACATACTGAGCTGTCGCTGCTGTCCTCAAGTCAGCAGATGACACATCTCCTACAGTAAACAGAAAAACAAGGGAATATCTACCTTCAGGACGATAACGAGGAGTGGGGAGAACTTGCAGTGTTATTGCTGCATCAGTGCACTCCCTCTTGTCTAGGAGAATTACTCTCTGCGGCTGAGAGGTAATTTAACTCTCGGGCTCATTCACCTCTTGGCCTCCGTGTTGCTGCTCTGAATATAATGGCCGTGGGCGCAGGAGGGACCGGAGAGCGCACAGGATCGTGTGGCCATTGGGAGGAGGATGGAGTCCCTGAAGCACTTCACACCGCTGGGGTGGCATCCAAGTGACTTTTTGTCCACTACTGGCCTGCCTGAATTAGAAATGGCAGGGAAGGGGTGAAAGGACAGGGATCCTGTTCCCACTCTCTGAGCCATCCACTCCCCTGAAGGGTATTTTGAAATGCAAAGTGCAGTTCTTTTATCTTGCTGCAGCAGCGTTATTTAAAACACAGATGTAGTAACCTATTCAAATACACAAGTTAAAAATATTTTTGAAGTCCCAGCCTCCCACAGCCTGACTCCAGAATTACTGAAAAACATCAGCCTGCTTAAATACTGGCAGTGTACTGAAATGGTGTACCCATGGTCTGAAAGTCCTGTGCTGCTTTGACCATTGTTGCCAGTTTCTCCATTATTCTAGCCAAGGAGTTGATCTAGAGTTGCTTTAAGGGTTGTTCAAAATTCAGCTTTGAATTTTTCATAATACCCAGTGTTTGTGGCTTTATTTGAATTTTTTTACCTGTTGGAGTTTTCAACAAACTGTGGATTCACAGTGTTATTGATGTCAGTGGGTAAAAGCTGGATGTTTACATGGAGCATCTCATCTGATCATGTTGCACCCTTCAAAGGTGAGGTGAGCGAGCCCTGCGAGGAGCTCCTGCCCATGCTTCAGCCCTCCCCGTGGTCCTTCTGCTACGGAGAAGGGTCACAAACCTGCACATCCAAACTGTGACACATCTGAATATACTCACAAAGAACCCAAAGAGTGGTGTGAAATTTGTGGATGAGTCACAGATACGATGGAAGTTGACTGGATTTGGACAGTGAGCATTTGAAGTGCTAAAAAACCCTGAAAAAAAACCCTCAGTTTGGGCAGTCAGGTTTAGCAATTTTGACCTCAGTCCCTCTGGTCCTCAGTTTCCATCTGTAAAATGGGAATAATGTTATCATCTGTTTTTTTTTCAGATGTGTCAGAGACAAATCCGTAGATATTTTTTAAAACACTGAGGTACTGGGATGAAAGCTATAGAAAGCACCCACAAAGAAACAACTGTCTTCAGTTCAGATTTTGAACAATATGTGGTAAGTAATGCTTGGGGATTAAGATGTAAAAAATAGAAAATTTGTAATAAGTGTTTATTTTGCTCAACGAATAAGGCAAGAATCCTCTGGAGAAAACTCTGCATGATTAAGTAACAAAAAAGCCCTCTATACATAGGTTTAAGATTTCATTTACACTTGCATAGGCAGCTTTTATCCAAAATTTAAATGCTTGACTTTGTTACCTCAGCTTTCCTGCAACTGTAGTTTTCTGAATGAAATATATATGTACCCTCCCTTTAACTGCTGCTTTCTCGTCGTTTATTTAAGAAAACATTTGAATTGCTTTAGATGTCTTGTGAAGTTAATTAAATAAAATTAGGGATAATTAAGTGTTATAAAACATGATATAAACTTGTTGATGTCAAGGGGGATGTTTAAAAATGACGACAATGACAGATAAATTTGACATATGTCAGTATTTTTTCCATAACTTTATGTACTAGATAACCACATTTGTTTTCTTTTCCAAGCTTCCCTGTCCATACAATCCAGGTTTATTTTATTCTGTAGCTTGATTACATTAAATCCATTGTTATTTTTTAAAGTAAAAATTATCTTCTAATCACGTGTCTCAAAATACCTCAGTCAAACACCATTTTATATTAACATTTTTAACGATATAAATGACTGGGTTGGGTTAATTAAAATCTATCATTAAGACTGTATTTTTCCTGTATTAAAAAAATTGATTGCATTTTACATCTTCCTTGCTTTTGTTAGAGCAGCTCCACTACAAGTTGCTGTATCCCAGCCTGTTGTCTACGTCTCCGCACATTGACCTTTGTTGTAAGATCTGCTATAGACATCACAAACTCTCACATCAATTTACTACAATTGGATGTGGCATCTTCCAGCTAATTTGATTTAGGAAGAAATGCACCTGGCTCTGTTTTTCCCTATAGAATGTTGAGGGAGTTCGGAGTCCTCCCAGATGCCATCTGAGTAGCCCATGTGTTTTTCAAGGTCTAAGCAGTTTGTCTTCATCTTCCAAAATGTAAGCCATTACAATAGGAGAGTAGCTAAATTATTTAATGTAAAACTAAATTTGGGTTTAGGTGCAAAATGCGTACATATGTGAACATACGTATATATCTATAATGTAGATAAGTGCTTTATATTATATATAAACCATAATATATAATATGTGTGTATATACATATTCCTATATATGCATATAAAATGAAAACATGTTCCTATGCTGCAATAATATTTAATATTCTGACTTTTTTACAAATTTAATTTTTTTTTGTTTTTAACATTAGGCTGTTACAGGGACTCTTTGCAAGAAGAAAAAACATTTCAGGTCTTGTGAAACTTCCCAGGCACTGATTTAGAACACGTGGATCAAGCAGGTTATGAAGATCAATCCTGTTCCAGCGACAGGAACATAGAGTGAACCACAGACTTCTGTTTTCTGTTTCATCCTATAGGTCCAAAAGTAAAACCATGGTTTAAAGCATATACATGAGCCTTCTTTACCGTATAAGAATCTTGAGCAATGAAACAAATTAAATCCCTGGATATAGACTCGCAAATGGCTGTGGTGATTAAAATGAGTCTGGACAGTTTGATGGAGGAGGCTGGTGTGGTCCTAACGGAGCAGGAGCTGAAATGAGTAAAGCCAGCAGAGGATGGTCCCGTAGTATTGAGCAATATATCAGGTGTTTTCACTGGCTGATTTTTAGGCATGGGGGTGAGGGGAAAGGATTATTTACTGAAATATTATTTTCATGACTAACTACTTA
Source organism: Gavia stellata (assembly GCF_030936135.1). Classification (NCBI taxonomy): domain Eukaryota; kingdom Metazoa; phylum Chordata; class Aves; order Gaviiformes; family Gaviidae; genus Gavia; species Gavia stellata. Next base: position 27,238,766 of record NC_082598.1, read on the forward strand.
ACTCAATAAAATACATTTAATAGCGTAAACTCAATGTGTTCCACTTTATTGCAAATGGAAAGCCTGATTAAATTAAAATTAAATAATTTGAAAACTTCTCATTTTGGCTCTTCAGAACTACAATGGTTGTGTTTACTTGTCAACTGGCTGCCAGTACTTGGAGGAACAACCCAGTGCTGGACACCAGATTCAGTGTCCTCCAGGAATCCAGAAGCTTTCCCTGATGCCAGCTGGGGCCTGATGCAGATTAAAAGTCATTCTTGATGGAGTCAGTGGGTGCTGGGTTTGTGCTTCAAAGGGGGTGGGGGAAGGGAGCAAAATAAGGCTTTTGAAGGGATTTGGTGTCCAAGAAGTCTGGGGGTAAAATCAGTCCCTATAAGAGGGAATCGTGAGTAGCACAAAAAGACAGCTGTTAAAAGCATAAATATCTGCCCTTAACAACTACAGTAGATATATTTAGTGTGAAATACGGCTTTGGAAACAGAAAGTGAATTATTAAGGTGATTGTGCTGGCAATAATTTGCAAATCTTAAAACAAAAAAAATAACCAGCTATATGCTATGGTTTATTTTGGTACTTTGATTGCAAAAACTATAAATCTCTGTGTAAAAGTAAAAAGAAATTATTTGTTAAAGGTGAAGTTGGAGAACTGGGCTGTTCTGAAATTCTTTGACTGCTCTATCTGCTCTTTCTCTTCCTGTCTACAGACTCATGAGTACAGACCGTACCTCCAGATGAACTGTTTGTATTTCACAATGTTTCCAGTTTTGATAAAATAACTAAATTACATGAAACCGATAAAGGAATACTGTTTACACATTTTGAATCTACTTTGGTTATGCCTTTACAACAAAATACTTAAGTAATTTCTGGAAGCGTTTAGAGTAGTCGCATTTTCAAATCATTCAGGCCCCCAGGAATTAAAAAACAAAATAGGGTTTTGTTTAGAAAATGAGCTTGCAATGAAATGTAGATCTAGAATACAGCCATCATTTACTTTATAAATACATTTATTTCTTTCTCACAGAATAATCTTTGGCAATGGGTCCTCTTTTCAAACCATTTGTCTGTAATTTCCATTTACTGCAGTGACACCTAATGGTAGGAGAAGAAGAATTGATCTCCAGCCGCCTTGTTTGCTGTTGAACAAAGGGGGGGTTCGCATTTTAAGCTGGTGGGGAATGTGTGGATTCTTTCCTCTCCCCTCAAAGAGCAAACAGACTTTGTTGCAATCTGGAAAGCATTCAGCTGCAGGAACAAAAGCATCTAAACTAAAACTATGGCCCTTAGAAAGCCAAAGATCCAATTTTTTATAAGCTTGTAAGTGCTGAACTTCCATTACGAGTAAGGATTAATAAAATGACTAATAACAAAATGATACATAATAGTTCTTTGTGACATATGGTCATGACTATACATCTGGAAGTTTCAGGCTCAAGGGGGCTAATGTTTGTGATGGATATTTTAAATTCATCTGTGCTAAAAGCTGCCAGAAAGTGAGTTATTCAGGTCAGAATAAAAGTTGGCAAGATATATGCCAAAGATGTTCAGAATTTACTTCTGTATAACAAGCTTATAAAATACCTTTTTATGCAGCTAAGACCAGCTGGATGAAAGTTAATCAGCCAAATGCAATTATAGGAGGTGTAAGTCTTATTAATGTATTAGGAATTCTCAGGGTACTACTGGACCATTCCAGATGTGCTGCTGCATAATGAGTACAGCGTAACCTTGATCAAGAAGCCAATCTGCCCGGTCTCCTCATCTCTTCTAATAATCTATATAATATTTACTTGCGATGGCTCAGAAGGGACTAATAGAAGTAATAGGTTCTCATTCAAATGTAGACTTCATTTTCTAATAAATGCAGCTCAGTATAAGCCTGAAATGACAAAATTTCACTTCATCTTTAGTAGAAAATGACATTTCTTTAAGCATGCAGCTAACCAAAGGCAGGCCTTATTTAATATTCTGGCTAGGACAGGTGTGTTTTGATGCTGTAAAAGCCAAATGAAATGATCGGGTTTCTGTTGGACTAGTGACTGCCTCCATGGGATATTTTTTACTGAGATACCAGGCAGCCAGCTTCGGGGAGAGGGGTCTTCCAGGCGGCTCTGAAGTGAGATGGCAACCAGGCAGGCTGGGAGGGAAGAGCAGATTGCAAATCCTGGGAGAAAATCTGGGACTCGTGAAGACAACGGGAGGTGTGTCTCTGGAGGTTTTGTTTTCTCGTACTGCTGCAGGATACTGCCCTGTTGGTTATGAGGGAGCTTGAGGAAAAGCTACCAGCTGTCTCTCACTAAGCTACTTCTTCCTCTGGACAGAAAAAAAAACAGAATAGGAGGCTTGAGTCTGACCTGCCTACTCAAGCTACCCATAAAAAAATGTCCCTACTCTGTTTTCACCTTCTGTTTATTAACATAACATTCATAGATCAACTTTCTTACCTGCAAATGTGTTATTAAGCGGGTAGCCACAGGGACACCAACCTTTACCCTCAGACATTTGCGCAACTCACTGGTCATTGGTAATTATTTCCCACTACAAGGGCTGCCAGCAGCCTCCACGCTACGCTGTTGTTCTGGTAGTATTCTGGCATCTAAAAAGACCACAACAAATCTACGTGTCTTCCCCATTTGTACTGACATTCCCCAAAGGAGGCATGGTTCGTCTTAGGGACCTATTGTCCTCTTTGTACATACAGTCAACTCCCATTAATCTCATTAATGAGACCCACATTCCCAAACTGGAAGGAAAAAATTCAGCTGGAAGGAAACAAAGATTTCCTGGGGAGGCAAGAATGGAGCTAAGGAGACCGTAAGTCCTCCGTCCCTCTGCTCCCCTCCCTGCGGTACCCCAGAAATGCCCAGGGGAGCGCCCATGGGAGCACCTGTGCAGCAGAGTGGGGCCACCCACCCATCCCCTTCAGCTCAGCCTGTGGCTGATTGCACACGCAGGAGGGGAGGGAAGGAAGGGGGAGGAATGGGAAAGAAAAGGAGTGCAGTATTTCTGTTGGGCCTTCCAGCAGAGATCAATGACTGGTGACATTCAGTAGGTGTTTCTTGTGGTCCTCGGAAAACACACAGGGAAGAAGAATGAATGTGGTACATTCACTTGTGTGTGCGGCGTTTTCATCTCGGGGAGGAAACATAAGCAGCGATTGAACCTTTCATATTTTTTAATAAATTTCACTGAATCAAATCTGGAAACACTGTTGCAGGCTTAAAATAACCCTCATTTAGCTAAACTGCTTGGGAACAAAACTTAACGAACGGTCTCTGCTGGAAGAAATAGGTTCTTGCAGGAAATGGTGCAGCCCAGACTGAGTAATTACTGTGTCTCACTGAAGCACGCCTTTCCTGCCTTCCTGGTGCCACCTGAACAAGGGACCTTCCCCCAGATCCTGTCTGGAGGTAAGGTACCCCTTACCTCTCCCTTCCCCAACAGCAAGCAGAGCCACAAGCCCAAAAAAGTGGCACGTACTTCACTGTCCTAAGGATCTCTGCAGCATCAGGGTGCTAGAAGATGGCCCTGAGTTAGCACTCCGTGCCTGCTGTTAATTTTAGCTGTATGATTACTGATGAGAAATGCCATCGTGTATGTATATAAACCAGAAAGTTATGAGAGACCTGCAGTTTCGGAAGCATCCGCTACTAAGCCTCCAAGTCTTACAAGTGAGAGAGAAGCCAGCTGGATTCAGGATGAGATCCAGGCGCAGGCGAAGTAAACGCTCACTCAGGGCAGGGGTCTGAGGGGGCTTGCAAAGCCCCAGCCCCAGGTGAGGAGCCTGGAGCCGTGGCTGTGGCTCACATGCAAGTGTAGGGCAGTCCGTGCTTCTGGGCAGAGAGGGGAGTCCTGCACAAAGCAGGCTACTGACCCAGCTGAGGATGTGAGAGATGGGGCTGGGAGATGGCCGTACTTCTCGTCCCCCACGCGCTGTGGTGCCCCTGCCACCGGCTTTGGCTGGATGCTGATGGTCAGGGCTGGGAACAGGGTAGGAGCAAAGGCAGGCGGAGAGCTGGGATGGACGTGCAGAGAGTGGGGCCATGGGAATACACTCAGCCTTGGTGCTCTGAGTCATCCAAGAAGGCTGGTGCCAAGGAGCTGCTCTGCTGTGACTGAAAAATTTAATTTTGCTTGTGCTTACTGGGAAGACTTGAGTCAGCCCTGGTTCTGACACTGTGTGCAAAGAAAAAAAGAGAATTGCCCAGATTATGTGGCATTATTGCCTTTATTATCTACGTCAAATGAGTCCAATGTTTTTTCAGACTTTGTGACCTGATGATAGGGCATTCAAACGCCTGTGTCCAGCATCAGAGACTGAATTTAACTGCCTAACAGCCGTCAAGCGTGTTGTGCGATGCGGCCGTAGCCCCCAGATGCACGGCAGGCCAGCCTGGGTAGAGAGGCAGAGAAACCAGAGGAAGCCCAGCCGGGGGCAGGCAGCACTGTGGCTGTCAGCAGTACGTGTCAGCTACTGGGACTTAAACATGCCCTGAAAGCTAAGGATGTTCTTTGAAGGATTCATTGGACAGAGGCTGCCTTAATCATCTGCTTGGTTCAATCCTTCAGCAGAACTTCTTCCTAGGCAGTAAAGAGCCATCCGAAACACTGATCATGGCACATGTGGCTCTTCCTCATGAGGAAAAACAGTCTGCTGACAGCTCTACCGGTTTGCTTCATACTTTCTTTTCCACAACGAAGCGTTTTCCTGTGAGCATAGCTATAGCGGGAGAGAACGAAAGCTGGCTGTACACAGAGTGAGTCCCTTGAACTAGGAAGCACAAGACCCCTTATGCACCGCACTCGGTGCAATTCACTTAACAGGAAGCCAAGTGCTACAGGCATAACACAACGTTCAAAGCCACAACTACTGTACTCCTGTGCATGGTGTTTGGCTGGCTGACACTGTCCCACCAGCCTTGAATGGCCACGTACGGGGCAAAAGCATGGAGTGATGCTGCTCCTGCCAAACTCCCTCAGCCTCCACCTACCAGCAGGATCATTTCCCTGATGCACATCAATCATGTATGTCCGAACTATACAAAGTACTGCCCAGAACAGTTGATCGGTGTTTTTTGCAGAAACATTGCAAATTCAGCCAGTAGCGAATGTTTAATCACATCAGTCTTCCAGGTTACAGAGTTCCCCCAGAATGAGGCTTTGGGGGTATTTTCTTAAGCAAGCATTCAAAAATGGATGCCCAAAAAGATCAGCATACAGTGATACAACTTAACATTAAGGAAGGTCCTTTTGGCCCGTGGAAGCATGCACCTCTCCTGACTATGCCCAGACTGAACTGCCTTTGCATGCCCTTGGGACATAACTGGAGCCTGCACCCCTGCTCCTGAATCCAGGTCTGTAGCTGTCTTGTGCATGTATTGCCTTTGCAGTCAGCCACTGGCCTGTGGAAATGCTTTGAAGCCTTTGTAGTCACATTTTTCTTCAGCAGGCTTACCATTAACACGTGACAGTTAAACCAAAATGCATTAGAACAATAATTATTTTAAATTTCCTGCTAATACCCCATCTCGGTGAATGTGCACCGTGCAGAGGTTGCAGGCAGGATGACGGCTCATGCAGACCCTGCCGGGTTCAGTTGGCACCCTTAGTGCCGGGGATATGCCCTACGGCTGGGGGGTAAGGCACTGAGAGGCACTTCAGGATCCTGGGTGCTGGAAGAGTTAATATTCTGTGCTGGGCAGAGGACACAGTTACCTCACTACTATTTCAGTGTTTACGCTTAGCAAATCAAGGAGGAAGGCCACTACCTTAGAGCTGCGTTAAATGTGCTCATCCGGAAACGTGTGCTGCCACTATGGAGAGGAAGAGAGATCCAGAACTGCAAAGTCTGGATTTATGTCTGGAAAATCAGATGCTCTTCAGTGTGCAAAATTTAACTGGAAATCTAATTAGTAAAGATTTTTAAATTTTTTTTTGTGAGATGTCCTTATCTCAGTTTCCAGTAAGGTAACAGATGCTATGACATGAGCCTTCCCATGATGTTAGGTCTGTTTTGCTTCCAGCCACTGAGAAAACCCAGAAGTCTACATATTAAGGAAAAAAAAAAAAAAGGCAACTAAACAATTTAAAACTTTCCATAAGATTTAACCTTGAGTTTGATTCTAGAAATGTGCAAAAGTTGGGTTCAGTCCAAGTTTTGTTGTTCCAAAATCACATGCAACTGGAATGCTTCTGAGGGGCAGGCACAAATTTTGATGTTACTTTGATTTCAGTGTGATATGGGACCCTTTTAGTTTCAGAAAGAGGGGAATCAGCTGCACGGCGCAATGAAGCGCTGTAATGCTAAACAAAGTCATTTACAAATCAGGATGACTTATTAGCTGCAGAATGGTTAAAGCTGGACTAATTGTTGGGCCAAGACCTGCTGGGAGGAGAAAGAGAAGGAAATTTAGGAAATCCTTTATAGCTCTATCATTTCCAAGCTGCCCTGGCACCAGGAAAGTTAAAGCGATTAGGGAGCTGCTTTAACGACCCAGTCCCGCTGCAGGGCCCAGGCTCCAGGCGAGAGGGCAGCCGCATCTCGGGCATCAGCTGGTCTCTCGCTGGTGCCTGGTGCCTCAGCTGGTTGAGGGTGCTTTTCTAACCGTTAGGAGGAATCAGCCCAACGTGCGGAAAACCTAAGCTGCCCCGAAAGAGCTGGTTTCTATCCTTTTTGTATATACTCTGTATATACGAACGTATATGTATATTTTGTATATACTTCCTGGAGGAAAAGAAATGTTTGTCCATAGCTAGTTCCTCTGAAATCCTTTGCTCTCCTCAAGCAATGTTGTCTGTTACGTGGGGAGCAGCTGAGTGATTGGCAATGCACAGTCTGTCGTGGGAGGGTTGGTAATACTTTTTGGAAAGCAGTGCTTTGGCAGCATATAATCTCCAAATAGAACCCCTCATCTTTTTGTCCATATTTTGAAAAAACTCTCTCTAGGGTTAAAAAATAACCCAAACTTTTGAAATTGCAAGCAACATTTCTTCTTTCTGGAGCTCTGACTTTATCATACAAAATCATCTCTGCTACCTGTGTTACACATGTCATTCTTGGAGTCCTGTTTTTATTTAAATACAGGATTTTTTAAAAAAAATCACATTAATTAAATTACTTATTCATCACATATCATAAAGAACAAGGTCTTCAGTTGAAAGGTTTTTCTTTCTTTTGACAATAACAGTAGTAAAAAGCTTGTATGAGCATGTCTTGCTACCTCGTATCTTTGGAAAGTGTACTTTTAGTGACACTTTTCTAAGTAGGCTTTGTGGAAATAGATGTTATGGTGCAGACCTGTGCTGCAATAGATTCAGTTCTGTTCAGTAAAAACACCTGTTAAAATCACAACCAGTTCCGAAGAAACTCTTAAAAAATAACTATATCAAGGTCTTCTCCTGGCTACTGCTTTTTTTTTCCTGGGAGCCAGCTCTTTCTGGGTGCCTGACTCTTTCTTGTAGGCTTATGTTGGGGACCCCCTGCAGAAAGTCCTGCCCTGGCACAGCCCATCTCTCTTTCTGAGGTCGCTCAGTACCGCGAACTGGCACATTGCTTTAAATCGTTTCTTAGGTCATCGTTCTTCATGGCCCAATAAGTCAAAGCCAGATTGCGATCAGCTCTACCTGCAATTTGACCACAAGCAGTTATACATCTTTTTTTAAATTTATTTTTTTATTTTACCATAAGTTAAGAAATTGAAGGAAACTTCATTCAAGAAGCTAGAGCTCTTCCAAAAACAAACAAACAAACAAAAAACCAAACCAAGAATAGTGCTTCTACTTTGGAAAATGGAAAGAAGACCTTTATGGTCCTATTTCTGTCATCAAGCAAAAAACGCAAAGCAGCTGGAAACTGACCTGAATCTGGACACTGGGAAAAAGGGCAGAGGGGGAAGGGAAGAGAGGGACAGCAGAGAGGGGAGGCAGGAATATCCCTTATCAACAGCAGGGCATGGATCAAACCTGCAATGCTTGATGGTGACTGATATTGTGCAAAACTTGAAAATCATAAACAGCCTGTTAATTTTAATACCTATGAAAGGTATTATAATTAACTGAACCTAGTCATGACTACTATTCTTAGTTAAATATACTTACTAGAATATTCTTTTGCACTATAGAAAGGGTTTAATTTGCTGTGGTTCTAAATGATAATGTATATTCCCATCAGTATTTCAAATGAAGCACAAATTATGCTGCAAATACACTATTTGTCATGTATTTAAGGCTGTGAAGTCAGAATTACTTCTGAATACTTCTAGCAAGGAAAACAGGGACTTTTCCATCCGCTGCAAAGCAAGAAACACTGTCCATGGCATAAGGCTCACGTGTACAATGTGGGTAGGAAGAACTCGAATAACAGCAACATGCCAAAAGTTGGACGCAGAGCCTGACACGGGATGTCTGAAATAAGTGAGCCCTGATGCTGCCTCATGTGGTCTCCGCATCAGGTGCAGGTCTCTGAAAGCCGCCTCGCACATTCTTCGCAGCCCTGAACCGGCCGTACAATGCCGGAGCCCGAGGTTGTTAAGTTCAGTAAGAGCAGGAATGAGCCATTGATGCTGCTTGAAACAAGGGAAGACAATAGGTCTTTAAGACAGCTCCCATTGCTGAATGTAAATTGTTTTTTAATAAAATGTAGACAAAACCAGATGATGTCAGAAGAATTCCTCCCTTTTGCCACCCTGGAGATTCTTCAATAAACAGCAAGAAACGCATACATTTTGGGGAGCCTTTCTGGGTTTCTCAAGCCCATTGCAGCTGTACACCAGAGTCTGTAGGCCCTTTCTTGCATACCCAAATCCTTATTTTCAGCAGGGCTACGGCTATGGAAATGCAACATATTAGGTCTGTGGGGTGGGCCTCACAGGCAGCAAGTACATGTCTCTTTTCTTTCTACCTTTAACTCTGCCTTGTGGGACGTTCCATGCTTCGCTTGCTGTGTTTGATTTTTCCCTCCCTCTCATCAGCATTTGTTCTCCCCAGATCTTGTTGGTGGCGAGTCCTTTCTTAGATTAACAGAAATCACATAAAAAATACAGACCCATCTGTGCATTTATGTGTATATATGCACAGAAAATAATCGCCATGTATGTGCACATATATATTTATACACATGACTACATATATACATGTAGAGGGTGTGTGTAGCTGTATGTGTACACATACAGTCATTTTTTGGAGAGCAATGCCTTGTGTTGGTAAATTGTGTTAATGAGAAACAAATCTTCAGGCTGGTAAATAATGGCCTTTTAAGACAACCTGTATGTTAGCAGTTCATGTTTGATTATTTTCTTGAACATTATCCCCCAGCAGTTAGAGTCATCTGATTTCATGTGTTGTATCTGTATTAAAAATAACACAGTTCCCTGTAATTCCTTCTGTATTTTCTTCAAACACAAGGGAGAAAGCACATTCCCTAATATATTTTATGGGCACATTCTCTTTGTAATATTTCCTTTGCAAAGGTCCTGCTCATATTTGTATCTTATTACTTTTCTTATACTGGATTTATTGATAGTTTCTAACAAAAATATGATTTCAGTATATTTACGGAACAAAACTCAATATAACAGCCCCCAATTCAATTTTTTTCATCAAAATGGAAAACAATAAAGAATCTAAAGTCTTCACTTCAGACATATAGCATCAAAACCCCCTATATTGTTAAAAGAAATAACTCAATAACAGGGAAGTGATAGATATTACTTAAAGAACAGCATTAGCTTTCTTTACCTTATCTGTGTTTCTAATAATCCGGACTACAACTTGGAGAGTTACATACATTTTACTCCTGAAACATGTATAAATTCAGTCATATTCTGTAAATGGGGAAAAATAATCCCTACACATTAAGAAGTATTTATTGCATATTGTTACTGCTTAGTAATAATGTTATATACATTCAGATGCATTTGACATGAAGGGGTTTTGTTGTTGTTGTTGTTCTGCCACACTTCTTTCCTAAATGCGTTTCGTTTATGGGGTTGAATTTTTTTGCTAAAAGTTCCTATTCTGCATTTCTAATGGATTACTTTCAGAGAAAGACTGTGAAGCTAGTTCAGGGGGGTGTTTTGTTTGGTTTTCTATTGACCACTAGCTAAAGATTTGATTAATAACTTTGGCTAACAATAGATTTTTAGTTAAATAGATGGATGAATTCATTATTTACCTGTTCTTATTCTCGTGTGTATTGCCTGGTGATGATTATAGCTGTTTTAGAAATGATCCTTATTTATGGTACGTTGCATCATCCAGAGATATAGTAATGATTTTAGATTTTCCACCTAAATTACAGGGCACTTTCCACTGAAAATGGTAAACAATATTACAAACTTAAAAAAAAGAAGTAATCTGATTTCAGGGAAGAGGGAACCCAGTGAAAGATGTGTGCTTTTATAAGGATGGACAATGGAAAGCAAAATAATAACTCCTAAGTTTGATTGTTCAAATATATTCTGCAATACAGAGAGCTGCATGCAGGCTGGAGCAGGCATGGGGCAGGAAGGTTAAGTAGAAGAGAAGGCACAATACTTCAGATTGGCAGTAGACTGCAGCAAGAATAATCTAATCAAAACTAAATTCAATTATCTAGTCCCAGGGCAGGCTCCTGGGACTGCTGCACTGAATGCTAGCAGAGCTCCTCCTAGACATTTTTCCCCAGTCAAACTCACATGATGAATGCAGATGAAATTTGAAATATGAAAATCTGAAATAATTTATGGAAGTTGTCAGAAATTTGGCCTGCTTGTGGTGTAATTTCCTCTGAGACGAGGCAGGCTGGCTCATTGCTTCTAGTCTCAGAGCAGTTGCTGGTCTTCCAGTGGATGGATCAACCCCTTTAAAATGCTCTTCCAGACAAATTACAGCTCATTACAGACAGCCTTGCACCATGCCATTATGTCAGAGGAAATCTTTTTTCATTTGCACAAATTTGCTTGGAATTCTCATATTTATTTGAGCATCCATTATCGAATCTGAACATTGAATTATCCACAATTATTTTCTGGGTAGGCGGATGTTTGTGTATATGGAATAGATAGTGACTGTGTAGATATACAAATATTACAGCATTGCTGAAAATCCTGTGTATTTCAAACAACTGCTTTTACATAGAGAGTTGCTGGGGGGCAGGGGGGGAATGTGTGTGTGTATATATATATATAAAAAAGGTTGTTTCCTGAAGACAATCTTTTAGGAGATGCATTTACTTTCTGAAAGGAGTCAGCTACAGAAACCAGCTCACTTCCCAGTGACTCAGAGTCTGCCCTTTGTAGTTATCACAATTAGAGCTTCTGTCTGTGCATATGTAATTCTTGTATGCTCTGGCCCCATGTGAGACATCTCCAGTTGTTACGTACTTTAAATTACATTCTGTAACAAACATGCTGTCTCCATCACTGCTGCGCTCACATCTAGCACACCTCCCACCTCTCCCTTGTGCTGACAATGGGACTAAGCGCTGGCATGCAAGAAAATGGAAGGGGCAGCGATGGGACACATCCTGAAGTCCTCAATCCTTTGCTCTCAGGCAGATTTTCCCTCAAATAGGACTATGAGCTAAATGAAATACTCAATACTTACACTTTCTAGTTGCTTAACCCTGTTACTAGGCTACTGATATCACTACTTTATGGTTGTTTAACATTAGAAATATTCATTGGAAGAAAGATTTTTACAAGTGGTAAAGCTTGTGTGAAATTGTCCCCTTAGTTTATCTCATCAGGGTGATCAGACACTTACATGTGAAACTTCGTGAGAATAGGAGTTGCTATAGCAAACCAGGCTGGTGTGCCATTGAGACCATATTTATTCTTTGATCATGGACAATGTTAAAAATCCAGAAATCCTGGCATTGTCCTTTCTGAGAAGATCTGCCAAAAAAGGAACAGAGTTTGGAGGACTTCACTTAGAATATGATGAGTTTTGTCTTTGTTTTAAGAAACAGTCCATTGCAAAAACTCTCAGGTCTCCATATAAAATTTCGACCATATTAAAGTTTTTAACTGCCTTTTGTATCTCTTTATATAGATAACCTTTAACTTATTTCTGATCTATTCCAGCACTGTAGCTCTCATCCCATCATTATTTGTGTCCTATGAACTTCTCACAGAAAGCTTTTTCCAACTTCTACAGGGTAAGAGCTGGACGAGAATAGAGGGCAGGACTGTTTTTCTCGCGGTGTTCACATAAAATCTCTTTCATTATTCAGCTGGGTAATTAAGCACTGAGGAAAGGCTCACAGTGCGATTAGGTCTCCCATAGTCAAATCTTTACAGACAACTGCATTTAGGACTCTGGTATTTTTATTTCCTTGAACTAGAATTAGGTTTGAAAACTCTTCCACAACACTGCAGCAAAGGGAGCAGAGCTCAGTTTAACAAGTAACACATGCCCACACGCACTCGCTCAGAGCCCACTCTGTTGAGTTGGCCAATACCCTTGAGGGTCCCTCCTTTGGTTTTGCCAGAAGCCTGCCCAATGCTCACAGAGAAGGTGCTCCAGCGTGGGCACAATTTTCTGTAGGTCCTTCCACTCCAGCTACAACCTTTGGGAGAGGTATGGGGCACCACCTGACTGCTAGGGTGGACCGTGCATGGCTTTGGTGGAGCAATCCCTCTTTGCTTTTTGATATCTGTAGGATACGGAGAAGGGCATGTGTTAACATGTTCGTTCTTCTTCCCCTCAATATTGTCGACTGTTGTGGTGATGCATTATTGAAGATGTGCATTTGTCATTTTCACCCATTCCAACTTTTTTTTCATTACTTCTCTAGAAAATAATTAGAGGAACTTTCTTTTCATCAGGCTGAAAGGATTTTTTCTAGTCACAGGATTTTTTATGAACTCCTCAAAGGGTATCTTTCATGACATTAGTCAAATGTGTGCTTGTATTGATCACAAAACTGTCTGCCGTGGAGTATTTGATAGGCTTTGTGATGTATCGAACTTCCTGCTACATACCTTTGTCTTGCTGCTTAATCTAGTCATCTGCCTATATGAGAAGACTTTTCCCCATCTGGCTTTCAGTCCGTATTCAGTCTCTGAGTGGAAGTTGGATATGACTGGACTGTTTGTAGGGTGGACAGCATTTGAGGCAGAATGTAAAATGCAGACTGTTCAATGATCTCAGGATAGTTGTCTCTGTCTGCCTTGGGACAAAGCCCAAGCCGAAAGGTCTCCATCCCCTGCTAGCAGAATCACCAGATGCTGTAATAAACACATGAGAATAAGGCATGGTGGAATTTGCAATAACTTTATAGTCAGTGGATAGCTCTTAGTGACCTGCAGAAGCTTGCAGATATTGGGGGGCCACCTTAATTCCAGCAGCCAGACCCAAAAGTTCCTGGTCAGTTCAGGCAGCGGAGGAAATGCATTCATTGCAGGAGACCCTTGAAACACCTATTTATGGCTGGGCCCAAGAGGTGTGAGTACTTGTAAAGGGGAATTGGCAGTGTGTTGGCATGATAGGAGAGCAGGAATGAACCCTGATTGATTATGAGGCTTATGAACATTAGCCAAATGCGGTCATTTGTGCAATTAATGCAATGATGCTGAGAACAGCAATATCTAGTACTTTATTGCAATACTGTGAACAGAATTTTGAACTAAGAAGGAGTCATTTTGCTACTACGGAAGTTATTTATGTTAAAGATACATAATGATATTAGGACTTCAAAAACTAGAGCCACAAAATCATTAAACTGAGAAAGCTTCGAGCTATTTTATATGTCTTGTATTTGAATTTTACTCATAATAAATATAAATTGCAAACATTCCCTTTAAAAATGTCAGAAGGAAAAATATTTGCCTAGGAATCAGGAACTTTGTTTATTAGGATTTCTGCTTCTTTTTGTGCTACACATTTTGAAGTATTAGTGAAGTCACTTCCCCACCCCCTCTCCATACCATTTGGTAGTGTTGTCAGGATGGAGAAAAAAAAAAGTCACAGAAACATGTAACTTATTTAAGTCACCACATTCTTTCTTTCATGTGGATAGCCGTTGCATGGCTGGAATAGGTTGTAGCCTCCCAGCTTCTCTTTGCTGCAGGAAACTTTGTAATAGCACTTAAATAAATAAAGAGACTGGGTAGGAGATTATTGCTTTCATTGTGCTATTGTATATGTGTATTATAGAGTCACCCCATAGATTGACACAATTAGTTGAATGCGGGACAAGACAAATGTTGTATATGACAGTGGGGTAGTATTGAAAGATGACCCCATATCTGGAGAGCTGAGAGTTATGGATCCATTGATAGCTGTTACCAGTGTTTTGAAGCGTGGCTGTTAAATTTTGCCTGCTGGCTTCTGGCTGCTGGCCTGCCTGCCTGCCTGCCTGGGCAACCGCGCGGCTGAATGGAGCTGCAGGCAGCTTCGGCACTTTGTTCTTCTGTTATAATAACTGACCGCTGACAGGAGGAGCCTCTGCAAAAAGCCAACGGGGACACAGCACCACTAATCTTTGTTGCTCGTTTCACTGCCTGTGCTTCTGTTGTTGAAGCAATCTAAAGGGCTAAGACGCTTTCAAACGTGTGTGTACGGCAGCGCCGGTCGAGAAAAGAGCCTCTACTCACAAAGAAAACATTCTAAATAAAAGTGGGAATTCGGATCAAACATTCAGCGTTTTCTCCACAGAGAAAGTAAGACCATAATAAGATAGCTAACAGTGACAGCTCAGTGTCTCTGAATACAAGCCGGTTTGTATTTAGATACAAACATGTGCTATAGACACACGTATGCAATAGACTGCTAACTTCAAGCATCCAGCCTTGAAGATGTTGGTAGAAGCTTCTGCCTGCTTTGTTTTGAATATCTGTCTTTACAGTAATAGGTGTAAAGATTTTATATTCTTTAGTCTTTGGTGACCACTTTACCCGTAAATAGCAAGGCCAGTATTTCCCTGTGAAAGCAAGCAAACAAACAAACAAACTTAAGCATTGTAGAGGTTCCACATATTTACTAGGAAAAATATTTAGGAAACTTCTAAGGCATTTTTCATCTGACTTCCTGGGTAAGTAAGGCTTACACAATCCCGCTCTTCGGGTTGTCTGTTAGTGTATGTGCATGCGTTTGCCCAAGCGTGTCCCCTAACGTGGGAACCCGGAGGACAGTCTGAAACAAAACAACAGTGAAACGGCAGGTCATAGATGTTCCTTGCAATCTCATGAAATGGGTCAGAGTTGGATTTTTCCTACTAAAGAAAAAAAACATGTTGAGTTCAGCCCATGTGAAACAGAGAATCCACTCAAGCAAGACCTTTCAAATATATTACTCAGAAAAAGAAATCTAGCTGCAAGCCCAAGAGAGATGGTCACGTTCTGGAAAGCTCGTTGGCATAAGCCTCTGCTGAAAAAAAAGAATCATCTGTTTGACTTCATACAGCAAAATCTAGGCACACGGTTGACTTTCTGAGGGAAAGCCATTTCTACCGCAACTCCTAAAATGCTGGTTACTAAACATGTCTCTCACAGGATTTATCTGCATGGGCATGGGGCCTGTTGGATTCTGATGGAGGAAATTCTACGTTTGCAGGAAACCTGAAGCTTTCGTCTGACTTTTCTAAACTGACACCAGTTTACAGGTGGGTGGTACTGGTTAAACATGCAAGTATGGGCTAAATGCAGTTTGTCACTTGACCCTGCACTTGATCAGAGGAATATTCTGACTGCACACACACATGGATAACTGTGTCGTATAAAGGAGTCTCTGTTGACATAAGCTGAAAAAGACCTCATATCATTGTGGAGTTTTGTTATTACTGCTGAGGAAGCAAACATCTTTTGAATGAAAAGATCTAATGAGCCTACTGTTCCTCTGCCTCAAATCCCTGTGGAAGGAGGAAACTTATGAACAGTTCCCACCCAATTACTGTGTTGGGAAGAAGCTGGACTTCTGAATTTAGATTTTCCACCTCAAAAGGAAATGGGAGCTGCCAGGCTCCAGGCCGTTGTTGTTTCCAGTGCCTCTGCTCCCATGGATGTTGTACCTGCAGAAACCCCCTTGGCTGGTTACTGCCCCAAACTTTCTGGGCTCTCTTAATCTTTTCTGTTCCAACTTGCATATTTGGGAGAGGAAAGAAAACACTCAGGACAAAGACAGCACATGTGAGGTGATGTAGCTAACCAAATCATGGATTCCATACAGGACTGGGAGTTAAAATTGTCAGGAGAGTAACCACGTTACTCATAAATTCACCTCGTCGACCCATTACCTAGTGTTAGAGTACTTGTGCAGTATTTTCTGTGGCGACCCCAGGAAAGGAGAGGTGTTACAGAGCAGGGCGGGACACTTGGGTACTCCTCCTATGTGGAGCCAGCAAATGCTGGTCTTCCTGGCCAGGAGGAAGGAGGCAGTTTAGTATTAGCAGTCATAGAGGGGAGGTAGGTATTTGCTGGTAAGAAATCAGACTAGCAATCATGAGACTTGGATTCTGATCTTTGTTTTACACCAGAGAGCCCCAGTTTCCATGCCAAAGTACGCATTGATTGTTATCTCGTGGCACATATTTTTTCCATATAAAAAGTAGATAAATAATATTTGCCCTGACATTGTTGCCAAACTGTGAAACTCTGTGTGCATTAAGATCTCTAGCAAGAAGCCAGTAACTAAATACAAAATAACAGGTTTTTTCGTGCCCTGCTCATGCATTAATAATTGTAAAATGCCTTGAGATCCTTGGATATAGAGTAGAATAGAATATGTTGTAATGTTATTGATAATAATAAAATCAAGATAATTTAGAGATAAAAGGAGATTGATAGATGCAATAGAATTCTTGTCTAGGAAGAGACAACCAGCACTTTCTCTTTCCATTGTCCCAAATATCTTTGCTTTTCAGAGACAAATTACAATGTACTAATAATTTCAGTTAACTCACTGTTTTCTTTTGTCCTTTTTTTTTTCCCAAAACACTATTGCTTTTGCAAGACAAGAATAATCATTACTCACCCTTCACATGCATTTCTTAATAAAGTTGTTCTATTATTCTTTCTTAACTTCCCACTGTTCAAGAAATGTTGTCTGGTATAAAGTTAGTGGAGTTATTCTATTTGAGTGGGGCTGGTTTTACTTTTGCTGCCAACCACCGATGTGAGTATTCCCACCCCAAGGCAGATGATGAGGTGGATGCAGTTCACATCTGCAAGGGTTGCTACTTTGGTCTCTCTCAAATCCGCTCACTCTGCGGGTGTAAATAGTTCCTTGGAAGTCAGTGGGATTTCATAAGGTGAACAAGATTTTAGCCTTGCTGACTACAGTAAGAGTTTTATCTGATTCGGGATCGAGGTGCTGGTCCCAAAGGTGAATGATCAAAGCCAAAGTGGTAAGAGATGAAGTGAAAAAATGAATAGTCATCCTTTTTCCCTTACAACCTGTTCTCATTGCTTTATTGAATTCTATCTCTGTAAAAATAATTCAAACTGCCTCTTTTCACAATGCACTTTCAAGCAGTATAGAAGGGGAAAAGATTGTTTCTCATACTTTGCTACACTGAAAAATACAAGATATTGCAGAGGATTTTTTGTCCGTTCCAGGAACCCTAACAGCAGTGTCTCAAAATGTTCTTGTCCTTGCAATCAGATTGTGTTTTGTCGTTAAGGGGAAAGACATGGACAAGGTTTAGAAGATCACCACATAAGAGGATACATTTTTACGTAGGACTCTTTCCTACCACTGATTTTACACAATACTTGGGTGCACGGAATGTCTGTTCCCATATACATATACTTGAGGTACCATCTTGCACATTTTGATGAGTGAATTGCTTACTTCTGTGGGACTTGAATAAGTCTCCTCACTGTAGACCTTTATGCTCGATGGGATATGTCTGCAAATCAGTCTTTACAAAATAAGGGTATTTCCATCTAGTCATTATGTGGCATTAGTTTTAGTTTACCTCAAAGAAGCCGTTTCAGTCCTGAGGAAAAAAAGGGGCTTAACCTGAGGAGAGTTTACACAAATCTAACCATGCACTAGGGCATTTGTCACTCCTTGAAAATCAGAAACTGGGACTCAAGTTTTGTGCCCTGCCTGCCAGAAAGGCTTTCCACCAGCAACACCATCCCGCTGGGGCCATGAGGCCACAACGTTCACCTTCCCTAGGGGCTGGGCTTGGCTTATATCTCTCCCAGCTGAAGAAAGGAGCCTTGGGGACCTCACAAGCCCATGGAATATGACATCAGATTTGCAGGCCCTATTCCACCAAAACGTTTGGAACATCAAAGGTAATAGACTTTTTACCACTCTTTGTTTAAATCTGCTTTTTATTACTATTGCAACATCCACAGCTCTCGGCTCATGTTTCTCCTGCCACACATATGCCTATGTCCCTACGCGTGTTTGCGTGCGTGCGTGTGTGTCGCCGGTGTTACAGGTGTGCGGTCACATCGGAGAGGGATCGCATCGCGATGGGCACCATCTCCATCACCAAAGCCCTGGTCTGGGGTGCGGCGGGAGGACTGTGCTTTTAAGGGCAGACCCATGTCCCCTCGCTCGGGGACCCATCACCATCCGTCAGTGGGTGAGTGAGAGCTGCCAGCCGTGCCGTGCCGTGCCGTGCCGTGCCGTGCCGCGGGGGGAGCCGGGTCGGGCCCCACGCTGCGCTGGCGGGCAGCTGCGTGGGCCGGTGCCGAGGCCGACGGGGCTCCGCGGGGGTGTGAGGGTGTGTGCACGCGTGTGTGTGTGTGCGTGAGTGTGTGAGTGTGTCAGAAATGCCCCTTTCACCCGCCTCACTCCCCCGGCAGCGCTCTCCTGCTTCAGGCGGCTGGTGGCTCAGTGCACAAGCTGATTAGGTAACAACAGAGCACCTTCCCTCCCTGTTTCCTCTCAATGCGCTTGGGCCACGGCTTTTGAAGGAGCCCAGCCCTGCCACTATCCAGCCATTATAAGGGGATGTATGGGGCTTTATCCGGAAAAAGCTCAGCCTTGCCCCAGGCTTCATCAATCATTTAGACCGGTTCAAATCCCCTTCATCGCGTTCCGCCTCATTAAACCTATCAAGGGGGACTGAAGAGAGTTTGTATAGGTCCAGAATGCCTGTACACTCCTCGCTATCTCAGATACCGCGGATGGGGAAAAAAAAAAAAAAAAGCCGAAGAAAAAGGCAAAGAATCAATTAAAAGGAATTTCGCTGCCCTGTCCGCTGCCTCCGCACATGAGCCTGGCCGGGCGTCCCCTCCCGACCTCGGCTCGGGGAGCCCCCTCACACACCCCCCGGGCTTTCGGACCCACGGGCTCTCGCCCCGCGGGAGCACCCAGCATCCCGCCGGACCCGGTAAACAGCCCCGAGGTGTAAAGGCCGGGCGGCCTCCCTGCCTCTGCCCCGGCCCCTCTGCCCGTCTGCAGGCAAGAGAGGAGGATAGACCCGTGCACAAGCCCTGCATGCGCGGAGGGAATGGGCCGGTTGCCATCGGGTCCCGTCCCTGCCTTTTTTAAATCAACGTCTTATTTTATCCCCTGGGAGAGAAAGACAAATCAGTTCCAATAAAACGGTGCTGGTTGATATTTATCGTTATATTTTTATTCTGGCGACGTCAGTCGCCAAACTGTCGGTGCCTTGCCACCCACCCCACCCCCGGGGTGGCGGTGCGCTGCTGGCCGGGGGTGCGGCGGGGACGGGCGCTCCGTCGGGGCTGCGCTTCAGCCCCCGCCCGGCGCCGCGCTCCGGACCTCGGCTCCAAAACGCTGACATTTGCATTTAAAACAAAGAGGGGCGGCTGCATTTTCGCCGTTCCCTTCTGATATTAATAGCTGTAAAACCCGGAGTGATTACCGAAAGGGAACGTGTTAAATGCCAGGAGCCTGGGTAGGGTTGGGTCTAAAAAAAAGGGAAGAAGACAAGAAAGAAAGAAAGAAACAAACAAACAAAAAAATCCAAACAAAAAAAGGCAACGCACTGAATCCAAGTCTGTATTTTAACTTTTTTAATAACGATTTTTCCTGTGCTGTAAGCTTGCACCGAATCCTGGAGGAATTGCTAAATCAGATTAAGGTTATATTTTGCAACAGACTGGATGGAGCAATAAAGGAGAAAGCGCGGAAATGGGACTTCACCCATCAATTAGATCTCTATTAGCAGCCAATGCAGGCTTCACCACAGGAAATGTCACGTCCCGGCAGAAGCAGAGCCTTTCACTTTCCCCTGAAATTAAACAATTCTTCATGCTCGCAGACCCCGGGCGAGCCGAGCCTTTGTTCGCCCGGGCGCAGAGGGTGCGCGTCCCGCCAGCACCTGCTCGCTGCCTGCGCTGGGAGCCGCGGCCGGGCCACCGCCTGCACAGGTTGCCCCAACACCTGCGCTGCTCGCCCGCCTGCCCAGCGCCCAGGAAACCGCGGCCTTAAAAGGCTCTATTAATATTAAAGGGGTTATTCCAGTCATAAACGGGCCATTACCAACACAATGGGTAATATTTTGAATAGCAGGTCGGCTCATCTGCCTCCATAGATCATATCTGCCAAAGCCGGGCCCCCCTCCCCCCGCCGCTCCCCATCCCCGGCTCCTTGGGGTTTGTGGAGGCAAAAGCCGCTCTTCGGACCGAGTCTCGACGGTGGCACCGTCGCGGGGTTTGGGGCCGTGTTAGGCTAAAGCAGGCAGAGCGGGCCGCTCTCCGGGACGGAGAAAGAGGCTTCTTTCCCCCGTGTGGAGCCGAGTGCCGGGGGCAGCTCGGCTCTGCCTGGCAGGGCGTGCCTGGTACTACTCCCCCCTGTCCCCCCTCCGGCACTGCAACCAGACGAGCCGGCGGCTCCGGGGAGCATCCTGCGGGGAGGCAGGCAGGGAAGGGCACGGGGCCTTCCCCGCACACGTCCCCCCGCCGCTCCTTCCCCCCCTTCCCGCTCAGAGAAAAGAAAGAAGAAAAGAGAAGAAGAAAAGCCCTTGAATTTGCCCATAAGCGAGAAAGGTGCAACAGGAAGGAATGGCCAAGCAGGGGGAAGTTGCAGGGGGGATAAAGGGAGCTCTGTTGCCCCGGTCCTTGTTGTTCTTGCTGCTGCTCCATTCAGGCACCGAATTCAAATGGATATTTTGCAGCTCAGCCCAGCTGAACAGGGGCTCAATGCCTGAAAGCTGCCGAGCTGCCTCCGCGGACATGCTCTGGGCCCGATATTATAATTTTCATAATGCGCTTTTATGTAGCTCCAGCCTCCTCCGGTGAGGAGCCCGCAGAGCGGCTGAAAGGGGCTTTGAGAGACCGGGGAGCGGGGCTGCAGCGAGCTGCGAGCCCCCCGCCGGCGTGAGTGGCACCGCCTGCCCCGGCCGAGGGCGCCTCCTCCAGCCCCCGGCCCCCGGCCCCCGGCCCGCCGCTCCGCCACGCTTCCCCGCCCGCCGCGCACCGGCCCGGCCCCGGCGCGGTGCGGTCCAGGTTTGCTCTGGCCTGCTGTGTCTGGGCGGGTGCGCCCCGTCCGTCCCGGCCAGCCAGCCCGGGGGCACCGGGACAAAGCTCTGTTCCAGCCCGGCCACCAGCGACGTCCTGTCCCGAGGGAGCGTGCGGCTACACCGGCCCCACCCGGGAAAAAGGCAAGGAGAGGAGCATTCTCCCTCCGAGACAGGCCGTGGGGGTCGAGTGAGCCCGAAAGCCGCGCCTACACCTGGCCGGAGGGAGGGGAGCTAGCCAGTAAGGAGCCAGAAGGGTAATTCCCACCGCTAAAAGTCGGGTCGACTGAAAAATCTCTAACTGTGTATTTATCATCCTGGGTAAGTCATCCGCTGCTGAAGAGGCTGCCCGGCTGAATCGTTAGCCGGCTGGTGCCAGTGGCTGGGAGTGACATCCAAAAGGTTATTGATTTCCCTCCAGGGCAAAGCGACTGGGCTCCGCCAATGCCCGCACGCCTCCGCCCCGCTCAGCAGGTGCGTGAGCCGCGCTCGTCGTGTGAAAACATCCGAGCTCCCCCCTCAGAGGTCTTCTGCCAGCCCCTTCCCTCTGGGGAGGCACCGAGTGGCAGGGCTGAGGAGATAGTCACTGACAAAGGAAAGGACCTAAGTAGCTAATTCTAAGGTCAGTTTTAGCTTCAAGTGTGTGCTTAAGTATTTGCCTGATAGACTGAAGGAAGGGAAATTTAAGAAAGGAAAACAAACAATCAAACAAACAAACAAGCAAAACCACAAAAAAAACCACCGGAAAAAGCAGGGGTCACGGAGGGGGCGGCACACGGCCGCGGGGACGGCTCCGGCCCCGGTCCCGCATCTCTCCGCCTCGGCTCGGCGTCGCCCGCCTCTGCGCGCCCGCGGCCGGGAGCGGGAGCGGGCCGGGCGGCGGCACCGCGGTCCCGCGGGGCTCCGCCTGGGGACAACGCAAGCAAGGAGGCAAGGAAGAAATCCTTTTACCTGTTCATAGCGTGACTTTTGACGTTTAGTACGGAGTAGAAGGCTCCCTAAGAATCAAATTACTATTTTTATCGCGCTATTTATAACTGCAACCCGAATATGAATGGCTTGTCCCCAACATCTTGTGTAACCGCTGCCGCGTGCCTCTAGCTAAGCTCCTGCCTCGCAGTCACAAACACAGAGGCATTTTTTAAGCAGCCCAAGTCCGAAGACGTGTTTTCTCTCTGCTGAGGTGTCCCAAAGCCTCCCGCAGCCCCGCTGCAGCTGCGGGGGGCTGCCTGGGGGCTTTGCTTTCGTGCCCGCACGGTTCCCAACCCGCCCCTGGCCCCGCACACTGCTCGGCTGAGCCCCGGTGCCCGGAGCGGGGCGGCACCGCGGGCTCCGCTCCCCCTCGCCGTGCAAAGCCCCGGCTCAGCTTCGCGGCAGCTGCGGCTCCGGGCACCGCTGCGAAGCATCGTTCCCTCCCTCCCTCCCGTCGGCTCTGCAGAAGAGCTGGAAGGAGGGCGGACAACAACCATGTCTTCGCTTGAGAAAAAAAAAAAAAAAAACAAACAAAAAACAAAAAAAGACCGGTTTTATCTCGTTCCGGTGGAATTTCACACAAGATCCGCCTCAGGGAGGGGGACTGTCCGCAGCCCCGAAATTGGCACGGCGCGAATTGCTCTGCTTCACACCCACGGGGCCCGTGGGAAGCCACGAGTGGCACGAGCTGCTTTAACCCTTTCCCTCCGCCTTTCCACGTGGTCCTTTGCAAAGAGGCAGAAAGGTTGTCGGGCAGCTGGGCCGCCTCCTCCCCCCCGCTTGTCCCCCCAAGGGACAGCGAGAGGCCGGGGACCCCGTCTGCGCTCCGCAGAAGGGTCCGGATGCTCCGGGAGGGCGGCTGTGCCCGCCGCAACGTGGATGCTGCTGTTTCTGGGTTGTTTTAGTTGGGAACCTACTGCGCTCATGTTACAGATGCAATTAATAGTAAAAGCAGCCTTTATCTGAGGAGCAGGAGGCAGCTGCACACCGCAGGTCATTATCCATTAGCGGGGAGTGTTCAGCACTTAGCAGGGCTGTCGTGTTCAAGGCGGGGGGAGGAAAGGCAAAAGCTAATGCCTTATCTCCGGTCCTCCTCCCTCCACCACCTTCCTGTGCCCGGGACTGGGGCTGGTTTGCGGCAGGCTGCCCCGGGGGACTGGGCGGGCCGGGCGCCGGCAGAGCGCGGGGCACGGTGGACTGCCCCCGCGGCAAATCCCCGGAGAACTGGAGGCGTTCAAGCCTCCCAAGTATATATCCTTCTCGCCTACCCTCTTCCCAGAAGGGTCCTTCGCTTCGCTTGGTAGCGATGGGCAGGGGCCGGCGAGGACCGGGCCACCCCCCGGTCCCAGCCGTGGGAAAGCGGCTCCGTGCCTCGGTTTCCCCATCCTGCAGACCCAGGCCAATGCTCTTAGATCACTTTCCGGAACACCTCCAGACCGATGCCCTGGGCTGGTGATGCTAACGGTGTTTCCACACCTCCGCGGGCCTCCCTTACGACATGAGCTGCCCGCCCCAATCCCGCACGGATGCGTGGAGCATCTAACGGGCTGGCCCGAGCACGGGCTTTCCCCCGCCAAGGCATTCCTCCCCGCTCCGGCCGGGAGCTGTGGGACTGAGTCCGGGAGCGGCCAGACTCCCGGGAGGCAGAAACCCTCCCCTCGGCCCCACGGCAGGGCTCTGCCAGCTGTGGCAGGTTGGCAGGATCCACCGAGGTCTCCGCCCGAGACTTTTAGGGCTTCTCCCCCGTTAGATGAAAGACCCTTCTCCCAGGTTCAAGAATACACTGAGCAAATCCAGCAGCTCTGGCTAAAACCTCGCTCGGGCCGCTCGCTCGTCGCGGCACGGAGCAAAACACCTCCTCGGCAGAGTGGTGAGCTGGGGTGAACCACCTACCATCTGCATAAACCTCGGGATAAGAAGAAATAACCTATTGATTTAGTCGCTAAAAGACAGAGAGGGAGGAGGAAAAAAAAACCCACCCAAGCCAAAACAACCCTTTTCTGTACTCTGGAAGAAAAAGAAAAGCACCTCTTCGTAGCTCAGTGGGGAAAAAGGTCAAGTTACTATTGACAAGTATGTAAAGACATCTTCTGACCATGGGAAAACATGTATAAATTGTTTCGACTCACTGCATTCAAAACCAATGGAAGTGAATTACAAAACTGCACTTCTGGCATTGTTGGACTGAAAGGATATCTATTTATCATCTTATAAGACAGCTCGAACGATCTTTATCTGCTTTGCCCACTTTCTGACCCAAATTCAGGGGTTTTATGGAAAATTGCAGTCAGTTTGATTGATGAAATCCAAAGATGTCTAAAATGGCACCAAAGATCTCCAACTGTGCAGACTCCAACCGAGGGCTTCAATGTTGGCATTGTTCCTACGAAAAAAGTTGAGAAAACGAGCAAAAGTTAGGGAATTTCTGTTTAAAAACTTCAAATTTCAATGAGGATCCCGAACCTATTATCCCTATTCATAGGGCGAACTGTGTGAACATAAAAGTATTTCCCACACATTGCAAAACAACAACAACACAAAAAACCCCTTAGTTTTAAGCCGCGCCATAAACCTTCTTTGTAAAACGCTGAATAACCCTGTGCAGAAAATAAACCCAGCCGTTCCCGTTTAGAAATCAAATAAGCTTAAACCGTATGAACGGGAAGCTGACGAGAAGAAGCGGTGAAAGAGAGTGTGAAAAAATACACGTATTTCATCTGTGCGCCCGAAATGAAAGACAGCCTTAATTTAAAATTCGGAGCCGCAGCGGAGGACGATTTTTTAACCCGATCTGTGTCTTCAGAGGGTTGCATCCAGGGCTTAGAGGAGGCAGCTCGGCGGAGGAAGCTCTTTCCCAGCCCTCCTGCTAGGAGGAGGGTAGCCCGGTGCCTGCCAGGATGTAGCTGGCAGCGCACTCGGCTGCGGGCGGGGGGCTTCGCAGGTGGGTGAGCGCTCGCTGCGCCCTGGACCAGCCCGGGCCCACTCGGGACGTGGCTGCGGCGCAGAGCCCCGGCGCTGCTCGGCCGCGGATCTGTTTGTTGGCGGCTCCCCGTCTCGTCCAGGGCCACGCATTATTGCGGAATACTGTCACCTGCCTAATTGTGCTAAATGGCCACCTCCTATTATTAATAATAGCTGGAACGTGGCTCCTAGACACGTTACCAAGGCTGGGAAGCTGATGAATGAAACCCCTACCAGGGAAAATCTTGGTAGCTGTCTTCTGTCGCATTACCCAAGGGGGCCGACTATAAATCTTCCTTCATTTTAACCACGTTTACCCTCATACTCCTCCAGGCTAGGGATGCTGTGTTAAGATTGCACTGATGTGCCAATGCTTTGGACCAGCTGCTCCTAAAGACAGACAAGTCCTTGTCAATTAAGCCATTGAGGAGCAGGGCCTGGGAGCTCTGGGGCATTTTAGCAGGCAGCAGTGTGCAGCCCCGACAATTAGCATCCATTTCGAAGGGACCTCCAGGGCACAACTGCACAGGCAGGGAAGAATCAAAACACCAGGCAACTTCAATTCTGAAAACCGGTCACATAATGATACTGAACAGACCGGCCTAGGAGAAGTGAGCCAATCTTTCTTGGGAAGGACATTTACCCGCTCCCCCAGCCAAGCTGTAGGGCCGAGGCACGCCGCGAACCGCCGAGTCAGAGGAGATAAATGAACACATTCATTTGCCTGTGTGAGCCGAAGTTTCCTTTGGCGGTTCTTCTTTGTAACTCGGTGTCACCTCAAGCAGCTGGTGGCATGCAATGCTCCCATGATCCTGGCCTTTGGCCCAGGCGGAGCTGGACAAGGCAGCCCGCTCCAAGGAGAAGAGCTGCGATGTCTCAGGTCAGAGAGGCCACGCTGCCAGTGGGACAGGCAGAGCACTAGGAGTTCAGCTGAACAAAACCCCGAGGGGATTAGGGAGCCTGGGGGATCATTAGCGAAGGTGTTTGCTTAAGTCATTAGGAAGCCGGTAGCTAGGGGAAAAAAAGGCTTGTTCCACAAGGCACCTCCCCAGAATCGCAGGGCTGGAAATGCGGAGGATATCACAGCACAAGACTATGTGACCCTACCAAGTTCAACAACAGAGCAAACAGCACATGCCATTAGGGACGGCAGTCAACCGGGAGGTAACAAAAGAGGGGAGGGCACCGGCAAAAATGTTCCTGTATTAAATATGGAAAAGTATGGGGACAAGGGCAGGGGTCAATGAAAGTCAACAAGAGAGCAGGCTTAATGATAGAAAGAATTTAATATCAAAAATACATAAATCTGCGTGGGAGGCAGCCCCAGAATAGGCAGAAAGGAAGGCAGCCTCGGAGTCAACATTCACTTGGTAATAGAGCCAGAATGGATAGCGCCAGGTTGTTAACATTTAACACAAAAGTTAGTGGGGAATAAAGGACGGAGGGCCGGCACCTTTAATTGTGGGTCCGCCGAGAGATTTCCATATGTCACACTAAATGGATAACGCTCCGCAAGGCTTCTGCCGGGGAGTCCCTCCCCCCCCCCCCTCCCCCCCTTTACTTTCCTTCCCGACTATTTCTTTTTCCTCCGTCCCTCTCCGCTCGCCCCCGCGGAGCTCCCGGCAGGGGCCGAGGCAAAGGTCCGGCCCTGAGCACCGGCGGGGAGCCGGTGCGGGGAAGGACGGGAGAGCCAGAAGGGAGCGGGAGCGGAGGCTTTCCCGGGAGCCCGTGCCTCCCCGGCTCCCTGCCGGCCCTCCCCGGGGTGTCGCGACTCCCTGCTGGATGTCGCGCCCCGAAATTTAACTCCTGCCTCTTTTTAACGTTAGGGAAGCGCCCTAAAGGGCGAACGGGGTCCGAGGAAAAAGGACGGCTCTCCCGGTTCAGCAGGGCTCGGTTCAGCACTGCGCGGGGAACCGTCCGGGCCCTGCTGCCGCCCCCCTGCGGGGACCGGGCCGGGTCCGGCTCGGGGGAGCGCAAGGACCGGGGGACGGAGTGAGCGGGCCTTCACGGACCGAAAAGAAGAAAAGAAAAGAAAAGACAAGAAAAGAAAAAAGAAAAAAAAAAAAACCCCGCGCCCCTGATCAATACGGCAGTGTTTCCGCGCTAGTTCAGGAGGTCAGGCGGGCGTAGACACAGCATGGAGAGTTATTTATGTCAAGTCGGGTTATTGTAAACGAAATCCAGCAAATTGCACATAAGCTCCTCGGGGCCGCCAGTGGGCTCGTGGGCAGAGGTCAGTGTCAGTCAGTCTGTCCATCCCTCTGGAGACAGTAATTGTCCGGGGGCTGACACCGCGTCGGGGGCGATAGGCGGCTCCATCCATCTCCATCCAGTTATCCCGGCGCCGGGGCCGGGGCTACCCGCTGCTCCGCGGGTGCGTGGCACCAAGCCACGGCCGGGCTCACTCTCGGGAATGCTACAGCGGGAATCCCACGGCTCCCACGGGCCGGGCCGTGCCGCGCCGCGCCGCGCCGTGCCGTGCCGGGTGGCGGAGCTCCCCACCCACCGCCCCGCCATCCCCGCGCACCCCGCGCCTTGTACCGCGCCTCGCCAGCCTCCAGCATCCAGCGCCATCGCTCCCCCATAATCCCTTTATTAATAGGGAAATTCTTCCTTTCTGACAATTTAATAGTCCAAAGTAATCATCTGCGTGACATCGCCCATCCGTCTTCTCAAAAGAGAAAACAAAGGGGATGTTTTTTTCTCTGGGCCTCTCCAGATCCTTTTCTATTTTGAGAGGGGCTCCCCACAATGGGGTCCTTATCAACCATAATGGTTATGTTTATGAAGCCAGCGATACCAGTGTATGAAGACAATTTTATGCCTAATTAGAAAATGATGTAAGCAAGGGGGAGACAAAGAGGGCTTGTTTGCCGTGGCTGGGTCCCCGGCCATCACTCCTGGGCGAATATATCGCCTCTTCTGTGCCTTGCGTCCACTATTTTTATAACATCTCGTCCATTAGCTCCTCAAACTGTTTATGATATCGTGGACAGTTAGTAAAACAGCTCAATTTAGCGGTGGATTAAAGCAATTTTGAAACATGTTCCGAAGGGAATCGCACGGGAGGCGAAGAGCAGCCCTCCCCGCTCCTATCCAAAGGGACTTCACCTCTGGGAAGACTCCAATAACTGCAACCCCAGCCCCACTCGATTAAGGGATAATTTTTAATATATATGCAATAAATGTTCACTTTGTTAGATTGAATGACAGACAATAATATCGGCAAATCTTCATATCCATCCATTACCGGCAAATGAGCCGCACAAAGAACATATTTGCTTTTGATTAATTTATTTGCAGACTCTGTTTGATAAAGCAATAACTATTTGGTTAAACTTGACATTCGGTCTTCGGGGGGTTATCAGACCAATTCCCTCTCGTTCGTGGGTGATAATAAAGCTGTTTAAACGGGATTAATTATTAATTGGTTGCAATTAATTTCCTCTCTTCTCCGCGCCGACAAACAATGAGGATCACTCACTCCCAAACAAAAGACTGCCGTAGGAGCATCCTCGCCCCATCCATATCTATCCGTCTGTCTGTCCGTCTGTCCCTCTCCACCCCTCCTGCTTCCTCTACAAGGCACCTCAGCTTTCCTCTCCGAAGCGTTACATCTATCCTGCGGCTGGCAGATCTCTGCCTCGGGGGGGGAGAGGGTCGCCGGGACCCCCGTGCGTGCCCGCGCTCAGGGGCGCCAGCCCCGCGGCCGCTGTGACGGCCGCCCCTCCCCGGGCTCTGGGGGGGGACGGGGGGGCGACGACCGGGGCGGCCCCGGCCCCTCCGCGGGGCTGGTCTGGGCCGGAGCTGACCGAGCAGGGATTCCGGGACGGCGGCCAGGGGAGCGGGTCGCTGGAGGACAAAACTCCCCGATTCAGCCGCAGTGATGAATTGCTCCGGGGGAGAGGAACAGAGCTCCTCTCTCCCCCTCTCCCTGCCTCTGCCTCTGATGAATGGGCCCGGAGGATGGATAGTCCAGAGTGTGTTATATCTTCATCAAACTGTGAAACCCCTCCCTTTACTAATAATCTGTCACAACTTTACAGAACACACACTGAGACCAAAGGGAAGCCCCTGCCCTGCAGCCTGCCCCTTCCCTCCCCTGTCAGGAAGGGCTTTATCCGGGCAGGGAGCACGGGGGAGGGGGGCTCCCGTCGCGGAAAGCTTTCCTCGGCCGCTGCCCGGCCTCTTCCCCCTCGGCTGCCCCAGGAGACCCCGCCCGGAGGGCCCCGTCCCCCGGTCAGGGTCTCCCCGGCCGCTGAGCCCGGTCGCTCCCCGCCGGCCGCGGGAGGCGAGGCGGGTTACGCTCAAGACAGCCGGGGCAGGGCGGGCCGAAAGCACCCCAGAAAACCGGCGGCTTCCTCGGCAAGTTTTTTTAGTACGGGGAGGGGGGAAGCCGCCCCTTTTCCCTGGGCAAAGGGAGGAGAAACAGCCAAGGCGAGACCCAGCATCCTCCTCCAACCGCAGATCTAGCTCTTTCCACCCGTGTTTCGCGAGGAGACAGATAAATCTCCCTTTCCTGTCGGGTATTTACATTTCGAGCAGATGCACCTTCCAGCGGCGATGTCCGCCCGTTACCCTATACAGTTAAAAACAATAATCGAAACTAGTCGCTTAAAAGCAAGGAGACCAGCGGGAGATGCGGTGGGTGACGGGCGGCACAGACCCACAGGCACCCGTGTGCCCGTGCCCCGCAGCCCCGAGCCCTGCGGCAAAACCCCCGCCTGCAGCCCCGGAGCGCTGCCTGCCGCTCCCGCCGGCTCTTCACCTAGAGACAGGGTCGTTCCGGATTATTCTACTGTTAGCAATAGTCATTGCTCTGTCCGGGAATAGTTTAAGGCGTAAAACTGAGGCAGTGAAAGACATTAGTCTAATGGGGTTTGTCGTGTAGAAGCTGTTGATATTATGTTGCCATTCATCTCATTTAAAGTCCGAAGAAACGCATTCATGAGATTGTTTCTTTATTTTTTTTCCCCCCCTTTCTCCCCCTTTCTTGCTGTTTTAAAAACATTGCTTTCTTTGGCTGTTTGCTTTAGGGGCTTTTCATCTGCGTGTTTCAGATAAGAAAAGAAATCAGATTCTTTTATTTTTCGATTGGATCCGAATTCCTTTTGATGTCCCCATTTAGTGCCTTTGACTTCTCCTGTGAATGGCAGCCTTTTGTTGCCGTCCCACATGCCCTTTAAGAAATTCTCCCTTAAACGCCTGGTACCCGCTGATGGATCCGTTTTCAAATGGACCAGAAGGAAAATGCAAGGAGCGAGAGGCCCGTTTCCTTAGTAATTGCTCGCGTTTGGGTGAAAATGCAGATATTTTTGTCTGATGTGGGAGTATTGGGAGCAAGAACATCAGCAGGGGTTTAAAACAAAGATTGTCAGCTGCGATCTCGCTGCACAAGGCGAGCAGCTCGCTTGATTGCCTTTGGTGTCAAAGTTGGGGTATCCTCCAAAGTGGGGAGCGACGTGCAAAACCTCCCGATGGCCACAGCCGCGCCGGAGGGGCGCGGGCAGCGTCTCAGCGCCGGCGGCCGCCCGCGCCCCGGCGGAGCCGCCGATACGCGGCCCGGGGGCAGCCGACCCCCGGTCCCCGCCGGCCCGGCCTCGGCTTCCCTCCCGGTC